>NC_137909.1:10342851-10345351 GCF_963457725.1 Sprattus sprattus
GCTGGATTTCTTTTTTATGGGGCACCCTTCAGTCTCTCTGTACTACATAACTTGCAACTAAATAATGTACAAGGACACACACACACACACACACACACACACGTCAGAGAATATGCTAGTCTCATCTCCCTAAACCTGGATCATCTGTCTTTACACGAACCTGAGCCAGCGCAGGAACGCTCTTGAATATGCATCAGTAAATAATACAATTATTTAATAAATAAATAAAAAAACATTAGTAACTGAACATGGAAAGCAACTTAGCGAGCATGTTTTCGAAGAGAAGTGATTTGAGCTCTGTGTTGCTAGGATGTGCAGGCTAACTGGCTATTTTGCCTTGGCCTCAGCTCAGATTTTCTGAAGGAGGAGCACTAGCCATTCTGAGAGAAGAGAGCTGCTGCAGTAGCCTTCAGTAAAAAAGCACTGGCACATTCAAACAGAGACTGGGGCCCCTGAA
This sequence comes from Sprattus sprattus, assembly GCF_963457725.1. Lineage (NCBI taxonomy): Eukaryota > Metazoa > Chordata > Actinopteri > Clupeiformes > Clupeidae > Sprattus > Sprattus sprattus. Next base: position 10,343,309 of record NC_137909.1, read on the forward strand.
TAGCAGCTTTGACCCTCAGAGTCCGCCATAGGAACAGGCAGGTTTCTGGCTCAATGCATGACAGTGAGCTGAGCCTTGGATGGGGTTTTCATTTAACTCCTTGTGAATCCTCATTGATTACTTGCCATTGATTACTGTGCATTGCTAAGCATGAGCTCAAGGTCTCAGTGTGTATGGGCTTCTTAGAGGTGACAGACTAGTGTGAGCAGCAGCACTCAATGAACTCACACATAGAGGGGTGATGGGGCAAAGCATTCCAGGCTCTTGTTAGCGTGCTAGGCTCAGGTTTGCCTGACTGCTTGTTGTTGCAGCCTGTTTTTTTTATTATTTTAAAACCATTTATTTAGAAAAAAAAAATAACAATAAAACACCATGTTAAATAGCCAGTTGAAAACAAATCTCCCAAAGAGAGAGAATGGTATTTAATTATCATGCTGATTGACAGTGAGAGTGAGTGGGATCTGGTTAGTGTGTTGTTCAGACTGAGAGTGAGAGTGAGAGATTTGGTTTGCAAGTGTGGAATCTGATTAGCGTACTGTCCTGATAAAGAGAGAATGGGGTTTGGTTTGCATGCTGTTCTAATATATAGAGAGAGAGATTAAGAGAGAGATAGCAAGATCTGGTTAGCATGCTGTTCTGATTGAGAGAGAGAGGGAGTGGTATCTGGTAAGCATTTTGTTCTGATTAAGAGACACAGAGATCTTGTTAGCGTGCTGTTCTGACTGAGTAAGTGGGATCTGGTTAGCATGCTGTTCTGATTGAGAGAGAGAGAGAGAGAGAGAGAGAGAGAGAGAGAGAGAGAGAGAGAGTATGATCTGGTTAGAGTGCTTTTCTGATTGAGAGAGAGAGAGAGAGAGTATGATCTGGTAAGCATGCTATTCAAATTGAGAGAGAGAAAGGGAAGGACCTAGTTTGCATGCTGTTCTCATTGAGAGAGACAGGGCAGGATCTGGTTAGCATCTGAAGGAGATTTTGGGAGCTGCAGTCGTCTTCCTGCAGGTTCTTAGGGCATCTCCGTCTGGCTTGGTGAGGAGCGGCTGGCACCCGCAGCGCAGCACGGTGCTCTGTTGGGACCAGATCGATCGCACTGAGTCAGCGAAGTCCAGTTTAATTTATTAAAGCCCCTCTGTCAATGCCCGTTGGGCAATTCCAATAATGTAAAGGGCCCAGGCACACAGGAGGCTATGCACACAAATGGATAGCATGTGTGTGTGTGTGTGTGTGTGTGTGTAGGTGTGTCTAGGTGTTTGTGTGCACATGCGCAAGTGTGTGTGTGTGTGTGTTTTGCTGTGTCTTCAGGTTTTTCAAGGTATGATGAATTATAAGGGCACACGTGAGCTTTTGTGTGACATCAGACTGATGAGTGAAGGACGGAGCTCTTAAGTCTCCAGGCTCAAAATCCAATACGAAAATGCTCATGTTTGCATCTGCACCTAAAATGGACACACACATCCATCCACCACTAAAATGACCCCACTTGTATCCATCCATGCTTCAAATGACCACATGCGTCCATCCATGCTTCAAATAACATGCTTCATGCTCACACGTCCATTCACACCTATAATGCCCCCCCCCCAGAAGTCCTCGATGCTTATCATAGCTTCTCTGCTATTCACCAGGGCCAGTTCAGAGCTCAGAGTGAAATCAAACAGCAGCATTCGCCTCTCTGGCTGTATCGCATGAGACAAAACCCTCAAAGACACTAGTGGGATGTCCTCGCAATCACATTACACACTTGTCATCTTAAAAGGTCAGCATATTATTTCAGTCCCTCATGAGTGTGATTTGCCTGCGCCTTTGGGACACACACACACACACACACACACACACACACACACACTTCATTTTACACATCTCAAAGACATAACAGCCCTAAGAAAAGACAGCCAACCGTTTCTAAGCAGGCCAATTCTGTAATTACACATATCACATAGAAATATTCTGCAGGCCAAATGTGGTCTCGGTTAAATGGCAGCACTTGTGAGCCTTCAACAAAGGAAACAGCGGGACATCTAAAGAAAAACTTCTCACTGATTGAAG
>NC_137909.1:10350351-10355351 GCF_963457725.1 Sprattus sprattus
GTCTGTGTGTGTGTGTTTGTGTGTGTGTGTGTGTGTGTGTGTGTGTGTGTGTGTGTGTGTCTGTGTGTCTGTGTGTGTGTGTGTTTGAGTGCAGTATACTTTATGACATTTTAATTTCTGAAACATGATCACCATTTGCCTTGTGTGGCTAGGGGGCATCTGTGTGTAATTCACCCTCTCTCTCTATCTCTCTCTATCTTTCTCTCTCTCTCTCTCTCTCCCTCTCTCTGTTATGGAGCCACGGCAGAGAGCTGAATTAAACACAAGCTCTGGCTGGGTTTGGCCTTACAACTCTACACATTTAATTAAAAGCAGAGGCTGATATATAACCGTACCCTTGCATACACACACACACACACACACACACACCATCTCTCCCTCATGCACACACTCATATATTTGCCTACATAACTACATAGTCGTACACATTAAAAAACGCACAAACACCACTTCATCAGAGACCTATAGACCTAAATGACTGCCTTTAGATTGTACCAAAGTTTCATACTACTGTTTGTATTTGAGTTTATGACTTCTTATTATTGTAACTGTCTCCTTAACATCTAGTTCTTGTTATTCAGCTGTAATATACATTCTTTTCATTGGTTTCAAACTCATTCTTGTTGTTATTGTTTGTCTTATGAGAACATTAAGAACAAGCGACCCTTTCACAGCTCGGCTTTTTACTGCCTGTGAGCTTGACCTGAGTCGGCTGTTTATCTACCATAAACTCCCACAATGCACCTCCATTTAAGACCATCACAGTAATTACAGCATGGCCTTTACTGCAAACAGACTCCATCCTTAGACATCTCAGTGCAGGACTAAAATATAAGCATTAGCCTCCTTAAGCTCAGTGTCCTGAATGCTGGAGGAGTCTGATGCGTGGGTAAATTAGCAGTGATGTTTTAGCCTTCGCAGAGGTAAATCGTGTGAATGTCGGCTGCAGACACAGTTAGATTAGCCCTATGGCCTTAGCCTCTACAGAGGGATATTATTTTGAATGTTAGTCTGTTGCAGACATGGCTAGATTTGCCCTGTGGAGTTAGGCCTCATAGAGGTAAATTAATCTGAGTGCATCTGGAATCTGTAGCATGGCTGGATTAGCCATGTGGCATTAGCCCTCACAAAGGTGAACTATTATGAATGGCAGTGGAGTCTGTTGTAGACATGGCTAGATTAGCAGTGTGGTGACAGACAACCCGGACAACCCAGTGGGAAAAACATGTGATACATCCTCAGATGGATTTTCCTTTTTTGGCATGATCCAAATATACTATAAAACATCCAATGAGCATTGCCCTTAAGCACTACATCGTACAGATTAGACAAACACGTATATTCTCTCCCTCACACTCAGAAACAGTGCACACACACAAACACACACACACACACAAACACACACACACACACACACACACACACACACACAATATATATATATAAATAGACTTTTGAAAGCACATCTGCAGTGTTTCCCTGTGTGTGTGTGTGTGTGTGTGTGTGTGTGTGTGTGCATGTGTGTGTTTTTGTCCTCTTAATTCCTGAAAGCCCCCATTTGCAGATTAGAGCTGCCGCGGCAGCCGGGCCTGCTGGGATGTGCTGTCTGATACGAGCTGTGTCAGGTTAAGCCCCAATCTATTTCAAATACAGAGACACGATGAAATGATCAGCAGTGCAAACAGCACTCTGTCAGGCCTCTCAGGTGGGACGCCTTCAGTCAAACATTTATGAGGAGACGACCCATTTATACATTTTCCTCACACACACACAGATACACACCAAACTGATTAGAGATTAGGACCTCCTAATGTGCCCCGTAGAGATAGATAGGAGTTAATGTCAACATCACTCTTGAAACAAGAATTTTGTCAAAGCGTAGCATCAGATATAATTCAAAATGAAGATGTACAAATGGTCAATTTAATCTCAAGTCATTTATATTTATTAATGTATATCTATGGTTTCATCTGTTATAGTTTGCCTGTCTTTGAAGAAGTGAACTTTAAATTATTAGCTATTAATTATTAGCAGTCTCTTACTTAATGTATTAATGCTTAAAAGGATAGTTCGGTTTTCGGTGTGAATCTGTATGGCTGAAAGAGTGACATATTTGCATCCCAAAAACATTGTAGTGGAAAAAGTCACACCTCGTTATCACTTGGCCCTATTTTCAATACGCTCGATAATGCAACCAATCAAACAGGCAGACTCTAGCTGTGAGGTTGCAGTATCGAGAGTATTAAAAATAGGGCCAAGTGATAACGAGGTGTGACTTTTTCCACTACAATGTTTTTGGGATGCAAATATATCACTCTTTTGAACACATAATGTTGTGGGAAGAGTGACGTTTTATTTTGCTGGGTCTAGCAAACCTGCCGGACTACTTTCGGTTTGACCAAAACTGGACGAGAACTCTGCTCACAGGACGCTGTCGGGGGTAAGTGATGCATGATTGCATGACACTGGTGACGGGGAAGCCATACAGATTCATGTCTTAAAAACCGAACTATCCCTTTAAACGCCTAATATTAATGAGTAAGAAAATAGACTACACATGATCACGTTTGGTCATCAGTATCAACTATAGGAAATTGCTTTCTGGAGTCTACACGCTTTATTAGCTTCAGAATGCTGAGTGACGATTTTACAAAGCAGAGCTGCGTTACAAAATTCACACACACACACACACACACACACACACACACACACACACACACACACACAAACAGACGCACACACACACACAGACACACACCTCCTAATGCTTCACAGTTCACAATCTCTCCTCTAAGAGCCTAAAGAGTATCCCTGATCACAGATCAGACTCTTACCCAGTGTGGAACCATGCCAGCATCGGACCAGAACAGGGCCAGATCTCATCCCCAGTGAGCTTCCACCTCTGAGCATACAAAGCTTATACAGTAGGAGCCCACTGTCTCTATCTCTCTCTCTCACACACACACATCCACACACCCACACACACACACACACACACACACACACACACACACACACACACACACACACACACACACACACAGACAGACAGACAGACATTTAAATTCAAATGTGTGCACATAATTGTGTGTCTTGAGAGGGATGTTAAAAAAATATATGAACATTTGTGTTTTCCAGTTGCTTAGAGACAGAGCACAACACTCTTCATCTCCAAACAGTACATTGTGCTGGCCTTGCCTGAATTATGGTTAATATGACCAGTCAACAGTGAAATCTCCCGGAATCATTTATGGGACTTTATTAAATATCTCATTGAGTGGACTCCACTCCTGTCTTGTCTGCGTCACGGCAGCAAACAGCTGGGCACCATATCAAATATGGGACGCCACATCAAACCATTTCAGAGGAAGGTTAGTGTAACCTGTACTTGGTTTAAAGCTCAATTATCATCTTATGAAACCCAAGGGGATGATTGAGTGAGTGAGTGAGTGAGTGAGTGAGTGAGTGAGTGAGTGAGTGAGTGAGTGAGTGAATGAATGAATGAATGAATGAATGAATGGATGGATGGATGGATGAATGGATGAATGGATGAATGAATGAATGAATGAGGAGAAGGGACACATCCTCTTGCTATCGCTCTCCAACCACATATGACATTGCAGTAACCAGCAGCATCCAAAAGTCTGCAGAAACAGCCTCTGCTCCCTGGAGACAGCATACTCCCACTCCCTGCTCTACGGACTAATGCACAGACTGCATGAGTGTGTGTGTGTGTGTGTGTGTGTGTTTTTCTGTGTGAAAGGATTGGAAATTTGCCGGAGTTTACCGAACAAACAAATAAATTAAAGGATTTTCTCCCCAGACTCTTTTTTTCTAAATTAAAGATGTTGAAAAGCTGTAGAAAATGTCTTTATTATAGTGTGTTTTCTGCATGCATATGTACTGTGTATCTGAATGTGTGTGTGTGTGTGTGTGTGTGTGTGTCTCTGCGTGTGTGTGTACATGTGTGTGGCCTCCCCCAGTGAGGAAATCCACAGAGCCAGTGGGTTCACAGGCCTAATTAGGAGCTCTGAGAGATTTATGAGCTATTACTGAGTGTCCCTGTGTTCCTTCAGCTCGGCTGGACTTGTTGCTTTATTTATTTATTTATTCATTTATTTATTTATTTATGGGGAAATTAAGTGATTAAAGGCAATGCTAATGGAAGAGTGTGTGGCTCACAGAGCCAGAGCCTGGTAAGACTCAACATTTTGTACGTAATGCCACTCCTGAAACGTTTAGCATCTGTGAATGACACTGAAATCACTCCTGTCACGTTAAGCGTCTCTGAATGACACTAAACTCCTTTAAGTAACGTTTAGCATCTGTGCTGTAACTTTACCATTCACTGAATTGATCTGCCAAATGCTGCCTTTCACCTGAATGATACCTGGAAATGGTTATTTGACTGTTCATTTGCTTGTGGTTTGTGTGTGTGTGTGTGTGTGTGTGTGTGGTGTGTGTGTGTGTGTGTGTGTGTGTGTGTGTGTGTGTGTGTGTGTGTGTGTGTGTATGTGTGTGTGTGTGTGTGTGTGTGTGTGTGTGTGTGTTTATGTGCATGTGTCTTTGTAGCCAGTGGAGAGTGTCCCAGGTCAATATATATGTATGTGTGTGTGTGTGTGTGTGTGTGTGTGTGTGTGTGTGTGTGTGTGTGTGTTTGTGTGTGTGTTCGTAGCAAGTGGATTGTGTCTTGGGTCAGTGTGTGTGTTTGTAGCCAGTTGAGTGTGTCCGGGGTGAATGTGTGTGTGTGTGTGTGTGTGTGTGTGTGTGTTCATGTGTGTGTGCCTGTAGCCAGTGAAGTGTGTCCTGGGTGAATGCCCCTGAGAAAGAGCTACAGAGGGCAGGACTGAGTCATGAGCTGCCTGTCTGAGAGAGGGAGAGACAGAGAGATAGAATAAGAGAGAGAGAGAGAGAGAGATAATACGAGAGGAGAGATTGAATCAGGGAGAGAGAGGGAGAAAATGAGAAATAGACAGACAGACAGAGTGAGAGGAATCGAA
>NC_137909.1:10360351-10370351 GCF_963457725.1 Sprattus sprattus
ACTGACCTGCTCTATGACCCCACCACCACCACTGACCTGCTCTATGACACCACCACCACCACTGACCTGCTCTATCACACCACCACCACCACTGACCTGCTCTATGACACCACCACCACCACTGACCTGCTCTATGACACCACCACCACCACTGACCTGCTCTATGACACCACCACCACCACCACCACTGACCTGCTCTATGACACCACCACCACTGACCTGCTCTATGACACCACCACCACCACCACCACCACTGACCTGCTCTATGACACCACCACCACCACCACCACCACTGACCTGCTCTATCACACCACCACCACTGACCTGCTCTATGACACCACCACCACCACTGACCTGCTCTATGACACCACCACCACCACCACCACTGACCTGCTCTATGACACCACCACCACCACCACCACTGACCTGCTCTATGACACCACCACCACCACCACCACCACTGACCTGCTCTATCACACCACCACCACTGACCTGCTCTATGACACCACCACCACCACTGACCTGCTCTATGACACCACCACCACCACTGACCTGCTCTATGACACCACCACCACCACTGACCTGCTCTATCACACCACCACCACTGACCTGCTCTATGACACCACCACCACCACTGACCTGCTCTATGACACCACCACCACAGGGAGCTGATGACTTTGCAAGGCAATGAGAGGCAATTATCACACAGCACCGACCAACTCAAACTCTGACCCGGCCCCTACGTGGTCTTGATCTGGTCTTGATCATCCTTGTTTTGGTCCTGATCCATTCTATAGTGAGTTACCTGTCTGCATATGAAACTTTCTCAGAGGCTTCCCAAACACCACACTAATCTCCAGCCGAGCCAGACCGCCATGTGGAGGTGAGGACGATCCAGGGGGAACACAGTCAGTGGCCCAGCGCAGCAGGCATTCAATCACATGTATGCAAACAGGCAGTCACACCTCCTCTCCCCAAACTCTCCTCGCCACGGCAACCGTCAGACAGCCCGCAGCTCAGGGCCCCCTGCTGCGACACACACACACACACACACTCGCTAAAATTAAACACAGAATGCAGTGCTAAGACATTAACACACGCCGCCATCTCGCTTTAAGCCCGACCCTCTCCATTTCCTGCCTTTATTCTTTTCTTCTTTTCAGGTAAATGGATCTAAAGGCTCGGCTGCTCCTCCTTGCACAGGGCAATTTTCAGGGAAATATCAGGGATTTGCTCAGCTTAGCTCGCCTGGAACGTGGCTCACAGTCCAAATAAGCTTAGTGACGAGGAGAATACATATATATGTGTGCTTGTGTGTGTGTGTGTGTGTTTGCTTGTCTCTGTTCCTCCTTATATGTGTGTGTAAGCATATGGGTGTGTGTGTTTGTGTGTGTGTGCGTATGCGTGTGCGTGTGTGTGTGTGTGTGTGTGTGTGTGTGTGTGTGTGTGTGAGGTGAACCCCCAGGAGGCCTATCCGTTCATATCTCTTTCCCGGCTCGTGTGCACCCTCTCCCCAGGAGAGGAGCTTAGTGCACCCCCTCCAGCGAGACGCGGGGAGCCAGAGGAATCATCTTGAGCCGCCGCCACTACGCTATCACTAATGCTACCACTCACACTAGCACCGCGGCACAGCAGTGCAGCACAGCCAACCTCTCTTAGCTCACCCGCTCTCCCACTCAGCCAGGGGTGTCACGCGCACGCATGTGGGCGGGTGGGGGCGGAGGGGTTGGGGCAAAATTGGATTAGACCCAGCAGCCGGCTCCAGAGAGCCCAGAGAGTGACGGAGAGACAGAGTGAAAATGAATCCTGTGCCCTGGTCAGGACTCTTTCCCCCAGAAACAGCCCCCGAGGAGGCAACGGCTGGAGAGAGGAGGCGTGCCTTATCGGCGCGTAATTACACTCCTGCAGCGGAACACAATGTCTGTCATATGCCACGACATCACACACGCGCAGGGACAGAGGCACTCATTTTCACTTGCTCTCAAACTGAATGCCTCAGGTCTTCAAAAGCCATCAGATCGTTAGAGTTAGTGCCTCACTTATCACAATGACATATTAATTAGCCAACATTTTAACATGTCATTTGCAGACAAGTGTTTCATTAACATTGATTATTTTACAGATAAACAAACAAACTGACTAACTAAATAATATTTGAAAATATATAATTTAATGCAATACTAGTGTGTGTGTGGTGTGCGAGAGAGAGAGAAAGAGAGGGAGAGAGTGTGTGTGTGTGTTTAAAATGCAAGCCTCTTCCCTCGGAGGAGCGCTCACACACTCCTGCTCATCTCACACAGGCCTTGGGCTTGCTGACTGACAGCTGAAGGCAAAGTGACAAACACGCTCTGTTTCCAAACGCCACTTTATCTCCAGGAATTAAAACACTGCAGGCTGTGGATGGAACATGAAAGGGCTGCTGATCATTCGGCTCTTTCGGTAACTTGAAGATTATATGTGCGCTTCAACTAACACTGTAAATATGTGCAGTGATTTAAACAAATCTACGAAAGCAATACCAGGAGTCAAAAACCGAGAGACGACGTGCTCATTATTTGCTGCTTTCAATAACTTGAAGATCATTTTTTTTGCCCTTCTACTGACACTGAAAATATGTACAGTAATTTAAACAAATCTACCTGAGACAGACCAAGATTCAGAAACCAAGAGACAGCGTGCTGATTATTCACTGCTCTCTGTAATTTGAACAATATTTTTGCGTTTTTCTACAAACACTCAAAATATGTGCAATAATCTAAACAAACCTACCAGAGTGACACACTAAGAGTCAGGAAATGAGGAGAAGAAAAGCTTGTGGCTGTGTGTGTTTTTAACTTCCCCTCTGAGGGGATTGTGTGCGTGCTGGAGGCATATGTTGAAGGGTTACAGTTTGTTTATTTATTTGTTTATTTGTACAGTTATTTATTTGTTTATTTATTCAAAGCTGAGAGCTACTGCAAGAAGAGATGATGTATCATGTCAGGATAGAGGGGTGGTGGAGTAGGAGTGATGAAAGATGTACCAAGAGGCTCGTTAGAAGAGCATCAGCTCTGAGCCTGTGAACACCACACACACACACACACACACACACACACACACACACACACACACACACACACACACACACACACACACACACACACACACACACACACACACACACACACACACACACACACACACACACACACACAACAAACACACACACACACACACACACACACACACACACACACACACACACACACAAACACACACACACACACACACACACACACACACACATAAACATACAATCACATACCCACACCTACACAAAACCTCACCCTCCCACCTTCAAACACACACACACATGCACACTGTGACGTCCACCTGTGCCCCCTTCAGGTTGCAGCCTTGCCAGTGCACGGGCAGAGGCAGTACCTGAGCCTAAGAGCTTTATTGTCTGCACCTGTATCTAGGGTGGGGCTATAAAAGGGGTTTTCTCTCTCTCTCATTAGGCACTTTTCGGTTCTTGTAGGCACTTTATTGGATATCTCCTCTCACACGGGTACTTTGACTCCTTTCTCAATCTGTCCCCCTTTCTATTTCTTTAGCTCTCACTTTCTTATTAATTTACCTAACAAACTGATGCCTTCATTCACCACATTCATGCACGACATTGAACATTACCTTTTCATACCCCTATTTTGATTAAATATTGATTTTGGTAGGAATAAATTATTCTTATTATATTTAAACTACTTTGTGTCGTCTCCCTTATTATGTAATGGTACCCTAACAAGTCTGCCGTTACACACACACACACACCTGAATAATTTTACAAACTGACACACATCGGTGCATTCACATACAAACACGTACCTGACAATAAACACATACAGACACGTGTGCGCGCACATACACACACACACACACGCACGCACACCCCTTTCACACCTCCACAGTGCCCTGAGCGCTGCTGCATGCCTACACAAACAGACATACCTACGAACACATCGACACCTGAACACCCACACGCACAAACACACAGACACACACACACACACTCACACACACACACACACACACACACACACATACATACATACATACACTCACATACCAATACACAGGCATAAACAAGCATATACACACACACACACACACACACACACACACACATAACTAAACAGAACACATACACAAACACACACACACACACACACACACACACACACACACACACACACACATCAAGCAGTGCAAACCACTACAGTGAAAATGACATCCTCATTTCCTAATGGAATTACTCCGCTGTTGCTGCTCTCGACTGGCATTTGTTTCCGCTCTCACCCACACTGAAGCACACAGCATAGTCCATCTGCTTGACAAACACACACACACACACACACACACACACACACACACACACACACACACACACACACACACACACACACACACAGGGTATGGTTTGCTGCTACATTACTGATATATGGCTATATCATGGTGGCCTGATCAGGTGCAGTGTACGCCTGCATTGTGTGTGCGTGTGTATTTGTGTGTTGGTGTCTGTTTGTGTGCGTGTGTTTGTGTGTTAGTGTCTGCGTGTGTGCATGTGTTTGTGCGTTAATGTCTGCGTGTAACCGTGTGTGTGTGTGGCTGCCATGTTGTTTTCCACCGCATGATTCCAAACCCAATCACAAGCCTGATTACAGCTAGCTAATCACATCACTTCAAGGCTCCTCCAGTGTGAACTGGACTGGGAGAGGAGGATTTCCTGTCGAGTGATAAACATCAAACATGCTAGGGCTTAATCACTAGCCCTACGTCCCAGGACAATCAAGTTTTCCCGTCGGGCCAACAATATTTAACAACACACTAGAGATGCGCGGTTGGCGGTTGCACCCGCGGACTCCGCGGTTAAACCGCGGATCGGGCGGATGACGTGACAAAAAATAATATTTTAATTAAAATCGGGCGGGTGGCGGTTGACCCAACGAAATTCAAAATATATACACATTGTTAAATGTCGTTACCTACATCCAAGCACAATTTGAAATAATCAAAATTTCATCAGGCAGTAAATTGGCCTTGTTCCGTGTATGCATACAAAGCAAACAAAGGAAGCAAAAAAGTTTAAATTAAGTGACGATCCCCATCATGTCGCGTCTCTTTGCAACGCCGCAAACCTGCAAGCTATGAGTCAGCTGTCAGTATTGGAAGAAGCCTTAACGTGTCGTAGATGAAACTGCCTGGGTTATTTAGTTTCGTTAGGCTATTAGTTATATTTTAAAACAGCCAGTCATTGTAGCCTACCACTCGTGGAATAAGGAATTTCAAAGAGATGATGGAGTGATTTGACTCAGAAGTGACATTGGGCATTGGCAGCGCGAGATGAACAAGTTAAACTTCTAGCTCAGTAACATCACCAGCTAAGAAAGAAGGTAAGAAAAATAGTCGGAAAACTTTGATTTGCAAGGCAAGCAGGCAAGTGTTGGGGTTGTTACAGTATAAAGCCTACAATGCGGTGAAATTTCGGAATTAATAGACTCTGCGTTTCCTTGTAAACAAAAAACAGTAGGCTATATTACCATATTAAAATGGTGTACAAAATTGCGTTTTATTACAATGATAAAAAAGTGTAGGCCTACTAGCCTATGGTAAGGTCAGGTTTACCGATGTGCTTGGCTATTTTAAAGTTTCTCCCTGTGCATCGATCGGAGACAGACGTCACTTCACTGATAATATTCTGGGGATAGGCTACAACATAGCCAATAGGCTTTCATACTAGGGGCTTTATCCTTTAAATATCTTTGCGGCATTGGATCAGTCTCCTTTCAAGAACAGGCAAGAACTTTCTCGCCTCGCGTCACAGCCCCTATACCTAAAATCAACAGGCGGATGGTGGGCGGGTGCGGTTTTGAAAAGTGTTGTTGAATATCTTGTTTTGAATTAAGGCAGCATGGATTTAGTCCTTAAGACAAGAATCCCTTTGTTCAGGCATTCTTTACCCAGAAAGGTGCCCTGCCCCCAACTAAGAAAACAAATGAGTTTAGGTCTCGGACCCGCAGCCTTATCTCCTGAATTTAGGGCTAGCGCACCCTTCACTTCACGCGAACAGATTTTATTATCTGTGCGCTCGCAAAGCCTCTCTCACTCCCCCTCTCTCCACTTAGCGCGTAACTGCGCATACCTGCGCACGCACGCACGCACGCACGCACGCACACACACACACACACACACACGGACGAGCAGGCTCTCATGCCCCTCCTCTGAAATCCCAACACTTTGTGCCTTGTTTCATTGTTATACTCAGTTGTTTATGTGATTAGTACTAGCCATTAATTACTGTCTGTTACCTTTAATAAATTGTTTATTTAGACTTAAACAATTGTCTTGTCTGTTGTTGTTCCAATATTCCACTGAAAGCCATTTTCCGCCAACCAAGTACTCCAATTGCCTTCACTTCTCTGGTTGTTCCATGAAGTGTTATAGACTTTGTAGTGATATTGTAGTACGATAGTATTGTGATACCCTACTTAGACTGTAGCATAGTGGTACAACTAGAGCTTTCCATTATTTTAGTAATTTAATTATAAAATATTAAATACTAAATGTAATGATTATTACATTTTATGAGACTGATTTAATTAAACTAATGTAACAACCACGGTTTCACCTACACTGTACATGTCTGTTGCTGAAGGTACCAGACCTTTTCTGTAGATCCATTTGTGGGTCACTTTGTCTCATTGATAGCCCATACATACAGCAGTAATAGTAGGAAAACTCTTCAGCGTCACACAAACAACTACATCTATAGTATGCCTACATAAATGCACTTTTAAATGCTGTATGTATACGTATATGGTAATAAAGGCTGCAAAGGAACAAAACAAAGCAAAAAGCTGAATACATTTTCAGCAAATATTAGCATAATCATTATTCTTATTTCATGTGTATAGTTACAAATTTATGTCAAAAGTGTCTAAATGTCTGCAAACTTTGCTGTGGTTGTACATAGATTTGCTGGTGGTAAACATTGACTATGACAGGTACCTATGAATTTTGGAGGAAGTGGTCATTGCATGCATTTTGTAAAGCAATTTACATGATATGTATTCTAATGTATTGTAAGTGTTTTGAAAAGTGATCATGGTATTGAAACAATTGTGGACATTATTGAAAAAAACTGTATTGCTTTCTTGAATATCTCTAAAAAAGACAAATGTTATTTAGCAATGTAATTTGGGTTAGTCTAGTTTACTTCAGTCAACCAAAATCTCAAGAATGCCTGCCCAAAGAGATCCCCGAGATTTAAAACATTTTGCGAGCCCTGTGTGTGTGTGTGTGTGTGTGTGTGTGTGTGTGTGTGTGTGTGTGCATGTGCATGTGCATGTGTGTGTGTGAGGGTGTGTGTGTAAATGGCTCCCCAGTGCTGCCAATCACCGTCTCCTCCTGCGGGTGTCCCTGTAATTACTCTTCCCATCAGACCCCATCTCTGCCTTGTAGCCACGACGACGGCATCAGCACCGATTCCTGCTCTTACGGAACATGACACAAACAAGATGCCCGAGTTCATTTGGGCTCTGACAGCAAACAAACAGACACGCACACATGCACACAACTACACACACAAAGATGTAGACGTATACATGCACACAAATGCACACAAACACACATGCAGATACATGGACACTCCTTCGTAAACACATCAAATGTAACCTCCCTGGCTCTCTGTGGCAGGAAGGATAAGGAGAGGTACATGCTGTTGGGCATCTCCTGTAAGAGGGGCATGGCCTGCCCACCAGACTGGGCAGGCAGCAGTCAGAGCAGGGCAGGCTGGGGCAGAGAGCCCATCACACACGGCCCATCTGGCACCATTGGCACACAGGCTGGATCCTAATTCCCTGCCAACGGGAGACAGATCAACACCCATGAGAATCATGAGAGTGTCACCTCCAGGCCACTGTACTAACAGCGCTGATGCAGATGCTGGGAAAAACAACTGTGATAATGAAGTTAGGAGTGGTGTGTGTGTGTGTGTGTGTGTGTGTGTGTGTGTGTGTGTGTGTGTGTGCGTGTGTGTGTGTGTGTGTGTGTGTGTGTGTGTGTGTGTGTGTAGTTGACCACGCTACACTCCTACATGTATCTCACCTTTACCAGAATTCCTCATTTTCTTTTCATCTCCATCTTCTCTTCCTTCCTCTCCTCTCCTCCTCCTCGTCCTCCACCACTCTCTCCTCTCCCCCTCCTCTTATCCCTGCCCCTCATTCTCTTCTTAATCTCCATACATTGGAATGAAGGAACTGCTTTGCTCACAGGAGATTGACAGGGCTTCTGTGTGTGTGTGTGTGTGTGTGTGTGTGTGTGTGTGTGTGTGTGTGTGTGTGTGTGTGTGTGTGTGTGTGTGTGTGTGTGAGTGTAAGAGGCGATTGACAGAGCTCCTGGGCAGACAGCTAATTGAGGAAGACTGGGGTGAGTGCGCCAGCAGAGAGGCTCAGGCCATGAAGAGGAAATCAATGCACATTTCCGCTGCCTCTCCTGCCCCTAATCAAGGGACTCTCTGCTAATTCCCCTTCTGGAGAGAATCATTTAGAGATTATCAGCCCCTCCAGACGCCCCCTAATCTATCAGACAGAGTCCCCCCCTCCCACTCAGAGGGCAACGGGGTGGGGGGTGTTTATGTGTTTATGTACTCTCAGGGAGAGTGAATTTGGGGGTGGGGGTGTTTATGTACTCGCAAAGAGGCTAAAATACAAACTCACTGCTCCCAAAGGAGCTTTAAAGTGAGAGCGGGAGCAGCTGCTCAGGGTTATGAGGCTGAGGAGAGATAGGGGGCTCATACTGCAGATGGCTGGCCACATCACCAGACAGGACCACCGCATCTCACAAGACCAGACCATATCATCAGACAGGTCCACAGCATCTCACCAGACCAGACCCGACCACATCACCAGACCAGACCACATCACCAGACAGGACCACAGCATCTCACCAGACCAGACCAGACCACATCACCGGACCAGACCACATCACCAGACAGGACCACAGCATCTCACCAGACCAGACCAGACCACATCACCAGACCAGACCACATCACCAGACAGGACCACAGAATCTCACCAGACCAGACCAGACCACATCACCAGACCAGACCACATCACCAGACAGGACCACAGCATCTCACCAGACCAGACCTGACCACATCACCAGACCAGACCACATCACCAGACAGGACCACAGAATCTCACCAGACCAGACCAGAACACATCTGCAGACCAGACCACAGCACCAGACACGACCACAGCATCTCACCAGACCAGACAACATCACCAGACCAGACCACATCACCAGACAGGACCACAACATCACCAGACAGGACCACAGCATCTCACCAGACCAGACCAGACCACATCATCAGACCAGACCAGACCACATCACCAGACCAGACCACATCACCAGACAGGACCACAGCATCTCACCAGACCAGACCACATCACCAGACCAGAACAGACCAGATTACCAGACCTGACCAAGCATCTCACTAAACTAAACCAGACCAGACCAAATCACCAGACAGGACCACATCACCAGACATCATCACTGGTCCACAGAACATTACCAGTTTAGAAAACATCACCAGACCACAACTCATCACCAGGATACATATACTTTCACTTTTTAACAGACATTCACTTCTATCATTTGTTACTTATCACATCACATCACTGCAGTGTAAGGTCTGTGCTCTGTCCCTGTCTTGTTTCATTGTATGTATCCCTTGTGTTCTCACGTGTTCCTTCTTTTGTGTTTGTTTACCCTTGTCTCCTCGTGTCTGTCTCCTCACGCCCTTCCCTTGTTATTGTGCTTGTGCTGTTTATTAGTTTGTCTCCCTTGTGTGTCATGTGATCTTTGTTGTCTAGTCTTTGTGCTTCCTTGTTCCCACCATGTGCTTCCCTGTGTTTGTTTGTGTATGCCATGTGCCCTTGTTGTTGTCCGTGTGTCCACCCCT
>NC_137909.1:10372851-10392851 GCF_963457725.1 Sprattus sprattus
GTGTGTGTGTGTGTGTGTGTGTGTGTGTGTGTGTGTGTGCATGTGTAGGTATGTGTGTATGTTTCTGGGTGTGTGTGTGTCAATAAGCAGACTGAGTGTGGATGAGTGGGGGGAGCATTGAGGCTTTTGACAGTAGGGAGGGCACAGGCGAAGTAGGCCATAAGTAGATCATTTCATTTGGGAGAGCCCCCCAGCGCTCTCACTGCTGAGTGGAGTGTTTACCGCTCCGGAGCCCCTCAGTGGGGGTATTAACCAGACTCAGCTCAGAAACTAGGCCATCTGAAGGATACCCACTCACTCTGCAAGGAGAGGACAAAACACACACACACTCTCTCTCACACACACACACACACACACACGCACACACTCACTCTCTCACACACACACACACACATATACACAAAGACTAACACATGTACACAAACACACAGAGACACACATTCAGACACACACACACACACACACACAAACACAGAGAAACACTGCATTCTTTAAGCTCTAAATTTGCTAGTGAAACCAAAATAAGCTCACAGATTTGTGGTTCTTATAAGAGTTCAGAAACATATGTGCAACACCCCCCTGCCCCCCATCACTGTCCAATCTTCTCATTTTGGGAAATGAATGTGTGTCCGTGTGGCAGCCTGCGGCGGAGCGGGGCCGCGATTGCCCCCCGCTGAGCAGTGGCTGCCGTCCAGAGGAAAAAGCTCATTTCTAAAAGTGATCACTTCATTTAAGACGGCTCCTCCAGCCTGCCTGATTAGTCTGCTCAGCGCTCCGCTCGCCTGTGTAATCACCACATATGGCACCAACCAACAGCCTTCTCCACACAACACAACTACCCGCCTTCTCTGAGGCAAAACACAACTATTACTCTCAGTCAAAGTCTTCTCTGAGGCACAACACAAAAACTTCTCTCATTCAAAGTCTTCTCCACACAACACGTGTCTTCTCTTTGGCACAACACAACTATTACTCTCAGTCAAAGTCTTCTATTAGACATAACACAACTATTCCTCTCAGTCAAAGTATTGTATTAGACACAACACAACAACTCCTCTCAGTCAAATACTTCTCTTAGGCACAACACAACTATTCCTCTCAGTCAAATACTTCTCTTAGACACAACACAACTCTTCTCTGGCACAGCCTACTCCTAGAAACAATCTAACAACTCCTCTCAGTCACCGCCTTTTCTTAGGCCGTGTTAAAGGCAACCTCTTCAGATCCACACCCATCTCTGTTCTACCTAACGGTCGCCTCCAGGCATGTGTGTGTGTGTGTGTGTGTGTGAGACAGAGAGGCACTGACATATCTTACCAAGATCACCACCAAGCCCTTTCAATTACTCATGCAAACTAAGTGGCTATCAGTGGCTCAGGTTAAAGCTGCAAGGGCCTCCTCTTTCTCAGGAGGACCAGGTCTGCACTAGCACCCCCTCATTCTCAAATAATTACATGTGATTGAGCGCAGTAGGATATAATATCAGAGTTCAGGCACACAGTGTGAAAACTCAGCATCACCAAAAACACTTGGCTTAAACCGCAGTATGTACTGACAAATCCCACATATAACACAGCTATATCTGTGTGTGTTATGACTGATAATGACTGATGTACTGACTGTTTTTACCACTGACTGATTACCACTCACTGTAGTCCACAACCAAGCACGCTCAGTTATCATCTCCAAATTAGCCTCATTAGTGTCTCTGCAAACATAAGACACTGGACGTATGAGAGACTTAAACTCTCCCAGGACCCCCAGGCCTGCCCTAGCACTCGCCTGATGTTAATTAACCTTTAATGAATTCTGACTGACAGACCATCAGTGACAGCTTCCATACACTAGAGGAGTCAGAGAGAGCAGGATGTGTGTGATGCACAAGGAGCTGACAGCAAGCACATGTCTATGGCTGTCTGTGGTCTACATAAATCTCAGCTATTCAAATATGTCTATGGGCCTCATTTATAAAAAGTTGCGTAGAAACCATCCTACATTTTGTCTAAGACATTTCCTGAAATGAGTGTAAGTGAGATCCACAGAAAACGGACGTACACACAAAAAACACGTGTACGCCAATCCTTCAGTTGTAAATCACAAATGGTCGTTGAATTGTGCGCAACTGAATCTTCGCCCTCAAACCGCCCCTATTTAATCTAATCAGCATATTATCAATGCACAAACAGAGCGCATCCTCAATGCACAAACTCTATGTGACAGTGGCAATCAAGAAAGAAACATACGTGTACATGAGGCTGACATCGACGTTCTGCTGATGGAAGAGCCAAAACATCGTGAGAAAGCCTGTCTGGTGGCGTAATGGCAAAAGCAAAGTATTTGACATGTAGCCTAGTAGACACGTCTCCGAAGCACCAGCACCTGCGGCACGCACAGCACCAGAAGCCGCATCTGCGGCAGCAGCACCATGGCTTTGGTGCGCTCAACTACCGACCTGTGGCTACCGACATTTTGCTGGGCACTGTATGGAAATCTAATGAATCGCAGGCATATGGGATAGTATACTGCGAACAACATCGGGCAAAATTCTGCTTAATGATGACGGGGATTGCTCGACTGGTCTCCAATTTCTCATCGGAACGTTCCTGTACCCAGGAATCCAAGAACGGACAATACCTGAACGTGTATGGCCTGGTTGCCTCTGGTGCGCCTCTCTTGACGAGAGGCCATTTGGGCACAACGCTCTTGGCAAGCGGTACCTGCTTATCAGACATACATCATCCTGTGTCAAAAAGTCTGCGCGATCACAAATAAAACCCTCTCTCTCCTTATTGCGCAGTTGGCAATATCCTCTAACAACGCCAATGCAGCCATATCACCTACTGAAAACTAAGCCACTATTAGACTTTTTATAGGCTATAATTTTGAGCGAAATGTTTTACACCTGTGAAATTAAAACGGAATACCTATAAGACGTGAATCTCATTCATGTGTGAATTATTCTAATAGTTTATTTGATTTTATTGAGCGAAACATTAATTTGGCCTTTCACCATTAGCCCAAATGGTGACGGTGGTGCTGACAATGATGAAACTGCGTGTCGGCTGTCGGTGCTCGGAGAGTCCTGAATTCCTGCAGTACTCTAGTATTGCCGCAAGGAAATGTACTTACATGAACTGAAACCAGACGTAGAGATACGTCCTTTCCTACGTCTAAGACGGTTTTTATAAATCTGTACTTAGACGTGGATTTGATCGCACAGTCTACGATCAGTTCTGTGCGTAAGTACGCTTTATAAATGAGGCCCTATGACAGTCTGTGGTCTAAATAGATCTCAGCTCCCACACACACACATGTGGATGGCATTAGAGGTTAACTCATGATTCAATTTTTTTCCTACGATACTGATACATCACAATACAAGAAAACCCATGCTATTTTACAAAATAGAAACAATGTAAAGGGCACTCTGATCCCAGCCAGTAACTGTAGGCCTATTTTTGATAAATGTCTTCTTTTCTGTCAGTTATAATTGCATTTCATGACCAGTACCACTCTATGGTACACTGCTCTAAGAACCCCAGACAAGGAGGTGAGGGGTAGTTTATTATGTGAATAAATCAGAAAAAAATGCACCAATATTTAGAGCAAGTGTTTTGTTAACACATCACAATCAGAAATATCGCAATATACTGTATAGCCATTTCTCCATCCATCTCAGCTGCCACATACACATGTCTATAGTAGTCTGTGGCTTCAGTTCCCCCTGGCCTTATCAGTTATTTCCCCTCAGTTCACCTTATCACCCCCCAGGCCAGCTCAACCGTGCCACATCACACACTTCAGAGGACCGGTGACAGTGAAGTTGTGTGTCCTTTCCAAATGTCAGATGTCCCTCTCCAAAGCCGCGTGTGTGTGTGTTTGTGTGACAGTGGTGTGTGTGTGTGTGTGTGTGTGTGTGTGTGTGTGACAGCAGGTCAGAAATTAGAACAGAGGGAAGACAGGAGAGAAGGAAGGAGACACAGCCTGTGTCCTGCTCCCAAACACAGTAGGGAGGAGACATGACCTTCATACACAAATAGACCTCCGTTCCTTTTATAAAAGAAATATAGAAAACTTTCCCTCAAGATATTTATCATGCAGGGAGCCATTGGCAGGAAGGTGGAGTCGAGCTTGCTTCATTTTATTATCATTATCTGTTACGAGTTAGTCTACACTTCCTGTTCCCTGTGGCTCAGCAGTCATGGATCTTTAAGAGAGACAAAGACACAAAATGAACTTCATTTATTAGACAGAAGCAGTGAACTGGCATAGACAAACATCTATATGAGTACATTATCGCAACTATCAACACACTCCCAGCAGATGAACGCCATCCTTCCTCAGAGGATGGGATGTGCTGACTGGGACTGAAGCAGCTGCAGAGGGGGAGGCTGATGGCGAGAGGAGATGACATGGGTCTCATTCATAGGAAAGTTCACACACACAACTACTCCACCCTCCACCCACACCCACACACACACACATCTACAGGTCCCACACACACACAACTACTAACCCCCGCTACTGGGCTCCAGAGACTTTCAGATAGTATAACACCTGCAGTAGATGGTTTATCTCTAGAAAAAAACACCTGCAGTAGATGGTTTATCTCTAGAAAAAAACACCTGCAGTAGATGGTCTATCTCTAGTAAAAACACCTGCAGTAGACGGTCTATCTCTAGAAAAAAACACCTGCAGTAGATGGTCTATCCCTAGCAAAAACACCTGCAGTAGACGGTCTATCTCTAGCAAAAACACCTGCAGTAGATGGTCTATCCCTAGCAAAAACACCTGCAGTAGATGCTCTATCTCTAGTAAACAGGTCAACAACTCAATGCTACATTCACTCAGCTGCCAGCCACAAACAGACCGTAAAATGTACCTCCATTAGAGAGCAAATAGTCTCTCAGACAGAGAGAGACAAAGAGTCAGAGAGATAGAAAGAGGGAGAGAGAGAGAGAGAGGCAGAAGGAGGGAGCATAGGAGAGAGAGAGGGTGTGAGGGAAGTCCATATGCAGCTTCCCTTGAGGGCTGCAGTGAAAAGAGGCCAGCCCTCAGCTCTCCCTCTGGGTCAGGCGTGTCCTGCAGCGTGACATGATCCTAATCGATGTGAGCACCGGCGGGGGGGTGATGTCCAGGGCCCCGTGCCAGACAGGAAACACACTGACCAGGCTCCTCCAGGGTCCCGCTTGGCCCACACGATCCCGGGTCAGAGCGCTGCGCCGCTCCGAAACAGCCTTCCACAGTTGGGCTTTTGTCTTCCGCCGCTCTGTGCCCACAGCGACACGCCTTGACAGCACAGACACCTGCCCGTGCCACTCTGCCACCCTCAGCAGCGGCGCAGGGCATGTTTATCAGTGCACAGCAGATTGCCGTTGTCCACACACAGCACAGACAGAGGGAGAGAAAGAAAGAAAGATACTGAGCGCGAGCGAGAGAGGGAGAGATGAAGGGAAAAAGAGAGGGAGAGAAAGATAGAGAGAGAGACAGAGAAAGGGAGAGCGAGGAAGAGTGAGAGAGTGTTTGTGTTTATGTGTGTGTGAAGTCTGAAATAGAAAGCAGGAGAGAAAGAGTGACAGAGAGCAAACTGGAAAGCGTATAATAGAGGGTACACAGGCTAATTAAAGAAGGGCGGATTAATTAGGCTTTCAGTCTGCCTCTTATCCCCCCACTGTGCACCATCAGAACAGAACACATCGTGCCTAAAACACACACACACACACACACACACACCTACACAACTGCCCACAACACACCAGAACACAAGACACCTAACACACACACACCCAACAACACACCAGAACACAAGACCCCTAACCCACACACCCCCACAACACACACACACCAGAACACAAGACCCCTAAGACACACACACCCCCTCCCCACCCAACACACACACACCCCACACACACACACCCACACACCAGAACACATCACTTATCACAGACAATACACCACTTACACCATGCTACTCAACACAGACGGAGGGGAGGGAGATGTTCAGAAAAGCACACAGCCAGAGCAACTGCTCCTTCAACAGCAGGAAAACATATATTTACAATCACTGCCAACGGCGCCGATATGGTGTTAGAGAGTGTCAACGGTGAGTTAGTCGGTAAGCGTTTGGGCAGCTCAGACACACAGGGGTTCCCATATTACAGAGATGCATGATCCAGGGCCAGGTAAAGACACTGATTTAGCACTGCTCAGGGACCAGTGGGAAGCCTTGTTTAACTAAACTGAGACTCACTCCTTCTCCAGGACCACATGCAGCTGTGCATCACCACAAAGCCTCTGTGATCAGGTCAGTGCCATGATGCATATATGCCTATGTACCATGTATATGTGTGTTTGTGTGTGTGTGTGTGTGTGGTCAGGTCAGTAGCATGCAGCATGTGTGTGTGTGTGGTCAGGTGAGCAGCATCTTTGTGTGTGTGTGTGTGTGTGTGTGTGTGTGTGTGTTTGTGTGTGTGTGTGTGTGTGTGTGTGTGTGTGTGTGTGTGTGTGTGTGTGTGTGTGTGGTGTGTGTGTGTGTGTGTGTGTGTGGTCAGGTGAGCAGTATCTTTGTGTGTGTGTGTGTATGTGTGTGCGTGTGTTCAGTTCAAGGCTGCTAAAAAAACAGCGTCAGTGTTCTGCGAGTGCTAAGATCAGCTTCCTCCCACACACCCTGCATTTTCCCCGCACATACAGGAAGTCTTACACTCGGGGCCACTGCTCTGCTCCCATCCTCATCTCTGCAATTATCCCAGCTGAGGTCAAGGGGTCATACACACGCTCGCAGCACTGTTCCCCAGGAAACGACCCTGTGACCTCCTTAACGCTTTAGTTGAGGAGTCGTGTACAACTCTAAAGCATAGAGATAGGGCACGTTTGGGGACTCTGTGCTTTCATTTCTCCACACCGATCACCAGAGAGTTGCTAGAGTGACCTCTCACCCTGCCTCCACCCCAGAGTTCTGGCCCTGGGCACAGGCACAGCTAAACTGAGGAATATTTATCAGGCTCCGTGGCGATGGCCTGGCGGGTACCGTGGTGACAAGGCTCTGCTGAGCACCGTACGGGGCTGGAAAAACAGGGAGGCAAAGGCAGCCGTGGCCGGCCCCTCCTGGAGAGATTGACGGCAGGGTTTGTGGGTAGTAATTCATTTTGAGGGGGTGGCTGAAGTGCCCTTGCTCGATGCTCCCAGCACAAGTTTATGATAATCCTAATAAATTATGATGCAGCGCTGCGCCATTAAAAACTGTGATTGGCACTAAATCAAATAGGCTGCGCCTCTCAGGTCACATCCGGAGTGGCCTTCCATCTTTCTCTATCTCTCGCTCTGTTCGACCAGGCCTGTGGCCCTCGCTCTCCTTCCCTCACTGTCACTCTATCTCTCTCTCCCCCACTCTCACTGTATCTCTCTCTCTCCACCACTCTTTCATTCACTCTGTCATTTTTTCTCTCCTGCTCTCTCACTCTCTTTCTTTCTTTCTATGTTTCTTTCTCCCTTCTTTCCTTCCTTCCTTCCTTTATTTCTCCCTCTCTCCCACCCTCCATGTTTAACGAACCCTGCCCCCCCCCCTCCTTCTCTCTCCCTCTCCATCTCCTGCTTGCCCTCCCCTCTTTGGTCTTTGTCCGACGCTTCGTCTTCATCCCTTGTTCTATAGCACTCTTACCCTACGTGTCCTCTGCATGACACACACCTGACCACATGCAGCTGTGCCCCCTCCTCCGGGCCACACACCTGATTCAGACTCTGCTGTGTAGATGCGTCAGCCAGGTAGAAGCACTCTAACACTCTAACATCAGCCAGGTGAAAGCACTCTAACATTACAAAGTCTTTGAAATGGAAACATTGGAGGCCCACGCTTTAAAAATTCACTCAAAATAGTTAAAGACGGTTTTATGACAGACATTGCATTTGTCCCAGACCCTGGCTGTCCCGACACATTTAGGGATCCCTTTTCTGACTATGGAGACACTCCACTTGAGCTAGGAACACACTTCATAGTCTGTCAGACACACACACACACAAAGGCCACACCAGCTTAGATTCTTCAGGCTGTCGACATGTTGTGTCTGATTTTTCACTGGGGCTGTGTCTGTCATCACTTTTCTGTCTGCACAGTGTTGAGCACAAGTTGTCGACCAATAACCAAAATTGAAGCCCGAATTTAATCTTGAGCGAGCACTTTAGCCAACTGGGTTGATAGATCCATTTTCATTATGTGCACAGGTCAAAACAACAAATGCATCCATTTGTTAACAGAAATGTGGTTAATCTGATGATAATTACTAAACACACTGATAGAATGTTCTTTGAAATCGAGGACATTAGTTTTCATTAAAATACCAGACAGCCAATGCAAACAGTAGAGTCTGCTCTGGGTTCGGCTGTCCATATCTCTACATCTGAATAGTACACATTCATTCAGGGCACTATCTTTACTCTTAGTTGTACGTTAGACGTTAGACATCTGACACACACAATGATTCAGTCAGACCTCTGATGGGTGATTCTGTCAAAAAAGATAATATCCAGATTATACCCTGATAACACCATTCCCCAAAACGGTGTAACGTGGGCATGTGAGTGAAAGGTAGGAGTGGAGGCTATATGTTAGGAAAATGCACAGAAAAAACATGATAAAATATAAAGGGCAAATGCCTTTGTCTCCACACGCTTGGTCAGGCTGACCTTTAACGCACACACACACACACACACACACACACACACACACACACACACACACACACACACACACACACACACACACACACCTAACCACAAACACAAAGACAACACAGTACATAAGAGTACAATTGAAACAGACAGAACTGGAGCTAAATGACCCAATTGTTTTTCGAGAAAAACATGCTGTTTTGTAATTTGTGGTGTGATCATTGTTTGACATTCTGTGTGTTCATGATATATAGCACTGGTTAAGTAAAGGATGTGGATGTTTGTGTGTGTGCCCATGTGTGTGTGTGTGTGTGTGTGTGTGTGTGTCCATGGTTAAGTACTGAATGAGTGTGTGTGTCTGAATGAGTGTCTCTGTGTGTGTATGTGTCCATGGTTAAGTAAAGAATGTTTGTGTGTCCATGCCAAGAAAAGAGTGTGTGTGTGTATTTCTGTGTTCCCATGGTTGAGTCAAGGATGAGTGTAAGTGGTTAAGTAAAGGAGAGGGTTCTCGACTCTCAGGAACACATCAGGATTCAAGGACCAATCAATCCTAAATGAGCCTATTGTCACTTTTGTCGATAACGAGTGTTTATTACTTTGCTAATCCAAATCAATAAGACGTAGGTAATGTCTGAGGCTGAAAAATGCTCCAGTCATGGCATTTAAGCCTCTCAAAGAGGCAGCAGAGTACTTCAACTTACTCTCTCTCTCTCTCATCAACTGGATACAGGTAAGATAATTTCCTATCTATCCATCTTCCGATCCATCCATCTATCTATCTATCTATCTATCTATCTATCTATCTATCTATCTATCTACATTCAAATTCAAAAGACGATTTATTAGCATGACCATAATGTTCTACAGTATTGCCAAAGCATTTCAGTTGGGTGTACACTGTATACACAAGATACATTAGAAGGGAAATGGATTGGAAAAAAATAAATTAAATAAAATTAAAAAAAAATCATTATCATATCTATATATCTATCTATCTATCTATCTATCTATCTATCTATCTATCTATCTATCTATATATATATATATATATATATATATATATCTGTCTATCTATCAACCTATCTCTCTATCTATCTATCTATTTATCTATATATATATCTTTCTATCTATCTATCTGTCCGCGAACCTATCCATTTCTCTGTTTGTCTATGAGTGGTGTATATCAGTTATTCATGTAGGACTAGATTGCTTTCGAGTCTATGTATTTCCAGTGTGCAATCCAAGAGCTAGCCCAAGTGCTTGGCTCCCCTCAGCATGCCCGTGGACTAGTGTGTATGTCGGAGGGGTGAGTCAGTGCTACTGCAGGACGTGAATGATAGCAAATGTGTGTTTGAATCCAGTCTGTGTCCTTTAATGAAAGCAGCTTGTAAGTGCGACATGCAGGTCGAATACTAAATCTGCGGTGCGGGGATGGAACTCATCAATCTGACATGACGTGTTTTTTCCTGCGCGCCGGCGCAGCCAGAGCCCATTAGATCCGACACGCCGCAGCCATTACTGAGGGGCTTCGCTTACCAGCACACACTACACGCACTATCCATAGTTCATGCACATGCCGGCACACACTACACACACCAGCACCCACAACACACACTCATACACATGCCGGTAGACACTACACACACTCCAGCACAGACAACAAACACTCATACACAAGCCGGCAGACACTACACTCAGCCATACACACACCAGCACACACTACACAGTCTCATACACACTCCACAATACACGTCGCATGAGTCTGATCCAAAAAAAAAAAAACATAGCATTCAAGATGAACCCATCAGCACACGCTTCATCGTACACAAACTCTTTCTATTCTCACACACACATTCTTCACATTTAGATACACTCCCTCCACGTTCACATACACACTATCTCCATATTCATACACAGACTCTCCCCACTGTCACATTCATACACACACACTCCACACTCAAGATCATTTACATTCTCCCTCCATTTTCACTTGTTGTCACATATTTTCCCTACCCTCAAACACATACACACACTCTTTCAACATTAATAACCACACTCTCTCCATGCTCACACTCATATACATAATCCATCCACATTCATACACACATGGTCTCTTGGCACGCACACACACACACACACCTACAGACACATTCTCCCACATACGGAGTGTTTGCGGAGCGTAGCGCGGAGTTGGCACGGCCTACTGTATGACTCATGGTGGCGCGCGATGAGAGGGGACGGCGTCTCCTGCGCCACGCTCAGAAACTCATCTGTGAGGAGAGGCGGGAGCATTTGATGAGGGACGTCTGCTCTTGTCAGCCTTTGTTGTCTGCTCTCTGACTGCCGATTGCGTCTCAGAGCGAGCCAGGGCGGCCTGCGGGTCTCTGATCTCTCTCACAAAGCTTCCTTGAGCTGCGGGAGATCACAGGGCAGACGGGCGGGCAAGCGGGGAACGGTAGCAGGGGACGGGAGCGGGGTACGGATAAGCCATCTGACGGCCAGGGAGCCCTGCTGTTATGAGCCGACTGTTCCACGCGTCCAGCTCCTTCAGATGCCCACTGCCCTGATCTGATGAGCTGGCCTACCCCCTACCTCTGCCACCTTCATGCCTGTCCCATGTGCCCCCAGCCTACGGGGGCATCTGTCTAAGCTCTGTGAGCTCGGTTCTCTAATAAACTTAGATGACCCGTATCTATGCCAGCCAGTCCGCAGTATGACAAACACACTACAAGACCAAAAACAAAACTGCTACAGCAACAGCCAACACAGACCAACGTCATGGTCAAAGACAAACACCAATACTACTGACACTATATCACAGGCAGTCATCAGTGAATTCACAGTTAAACAGGAACACACACACCAGGACTGACGTTAGTGCAACGCAGATATCACGGCAGTTCAGTCTTTCATGGGTTCAAATGGAGCATACATCCTGTGATGTATATGATAAAAGACTGCAAAATATGCCAACAACATACTAGTTTGGGACAAAACAAGAGCAGACATCTTATGTGCACCTCAGAGCATCAAAGAGCTCTCACAACTAGAACTCAGAGAGGGGAGCTGTTTTAGTTTAATGAAGGGTGCGGTGTTGCGAGGGAAGGAACAAAGCTCTCGCTAAGGCTGGGGCGAGAATCAAAAGATCTGGACATGAAGAACAGCAGTAGAACAAAAAGGCCAAGGGAGAGAGGCAAAGGAATGAGGTGTTTCTGTTTAAGAAGGTGTGATTAAAAAAAAGCTCGTTGGCGCAGGGAGAGGAAGTAAAAGAGGTAGCAACACTCCCCGCTCCATTGGCAGGTAGTGTGATCGCTGTATTGGTGATCTAACGGGCTCATTAAGCGCGGATCAAACGGAGCATCGAGAGCTGAAGGGGGAGAGTGGAAGAGTGTACGAGACAGGATTAACAGGATGATATTCTTATGCACGCGTGAGTGTTTGAAGTCCCCTGCGCGCCTAACCGTAGACTCTCAGCCATCTTACGTGTATTAGACAGCAGAACATTTATTAGGCCTAGTACTTTTGTTTTTCTATTTTTTTGCCCCTGGCACACGTCTTTCAGGTTGACATGTTGTTCATATTATAAGCAATTAACATTCTGACCTGATGTACACACCCATCAAGCTCAAGACACACACACCCACACACACATACACATACACATACACACTGGTGACAGCCCACATGTTCTTGAGACACCTATTGCAGAATGAAACCCCCTCAGGCAGCAGGCACCGGTTATGACACACACTCTCACAAGCTCAACACACACACATACACATACAGACAGACACACACACACTCACACACACACACTTTCACAAGCTCAACACAAGCACATACAGACAGACACACACACACACTCACACACACACACTTTCAGAAGCTCAACACACACACACACACACACACACACACACACACACACACACACACACACACATACACATACAGACAGACAGACAAACACACACTCACACACACACTTTCAAGACGTACTCAAAAGAAGCCGAGGCCCCAATTACACGCGAGGAAAACAACAGGCCCTCAAAGCCAAGCTGAAGTGTGTCATCTCCGCTTAGCAAGGTGTCCTCTCATGGAGAACAGCAGACACTATTCAAAGACACAATATCCAGCATGAGGCAGCATACCTGTTGGCTTCCAAAGAGAACGTCTACTGCATCCACTCGACTGCGTTCCCCTCTTAAGTCTTAGCACCGTTTTCAGTAACCACCATAGTTCAAGCACTGCCTAATTGTGTGGCTGTGCCAATAATGTAACATTATGTAAGTGGGTAGGGAATTAGAGCTCGCCAAAGCACCAAACCCTTCCTCATCTCCTCCACACTCGCAAACACACTCTATTGCTGGACATAAATCATACAGGTCATTTACTTTGTTAACACAGGTAGGACCCATATTTCTCTATCTTTCCACTTATCTTTCCTGATTGATCTATTTGATTATCTATCTATTGATCGATCCATTGATCTATCCATTTATCCATCTATCTATCGATCTGTTGACAGATGAATACACAAACTCAGCGCTGTTCCTTTCAGGTGATCTGTTGAACAGCCATGTGGTCATTTGTACACCATGCAAGACAGAGAGCACGCTGTCATGAGGGCAGCTACCCCGAGCTGCCCTGGACCGTCTAAAAAAGCCCCGTGGAACTCAAACGCTCAGAGCTCAGCGAGATGCTGCTGGCTATTGTGCTAAAATTGGCCGGGCTTATGTACAGAAAAGCAGTCGCATTGACGAGCTCGCTACAGAGGGGGGAGAAAAAAAAATCAATGGGCCATTTTGGAAGAGAATAAATGGGCAATCACACACATGAAAAAAACTCTCAGAATTCATGAAGAATAACACTGTCACTTATTTCAATGCTGCACACTATTCCCATACACGGCTATCTGGCACAGGGGGAGCTTGCTGCTTTTGGTATGCAACACGTGTATTGTCACTATGACCCCTTCCTCCTTTCACAGGCAAAGAAAGGAGAATAATGAAGAGCTGGATGAACAAGAAGTGATGTCTTGTACATAGAAAAACTGCATAATTCCAGAGAATATAGCAGATAAAGTAAGTGCCCTAAAACCTCACACTGGATATCCTGAGCATCTTATCAGCATTCCATCCTACATGGAAAATTACAGCCAGCCAGCAGGCCTGTGTGTGGGGACTGAGATTACCATCACATGTGTTCTCCTAAAAAGCATCAGAAGCCCCCAAGAAGGCTGTGTGTGTGTGTGTATGTGTGTGTGTGTGTTAGTGTGTCTGAAATTATGTGTGCTAGTGTATGTGCGCGTGTCAGAAAATGTACGTGTTTGTCAGTGTGTGTGTTAATTGTGTTTGTGTGTGTGTTTTAATTTAGCAGAGTGACGGTGCAGAGGAGTTTATCTTACCTCACACTCGCGCGAGCCGGACACAGAGTAGGCACAAGGGCCAGTGCCGTTGACCAGCACGTCGGTGGCCTCTGCGCCTGTGGGCTTGTAGTCCACATAGTACTCCTGCAGCGGCGAGCTGAGTGTGCTCTCCGTCTCGCGGGCCTTTTTCCGCCGCTTGCGTGCCGACGCAGAGTTCTCCTGCAGCTGCTTTACGCTGCTGGGATAGCGCTTCCATGACACGTAGATCACCAGCAGGATCATGGCCACAGACAGGAAGAGTGCCACGCTGCCCGCCACGATCTTGTGGAAAGACACCGGCTCCAGGTCCTGCTCGGGATGGGGGGGAGACACCTGGGTGGGGGGGAACGGAGTGGCCACCCCCC
Organism: Sprattus sprattus; assembly: GCF_963457725.1. Classification (NCBI taxonomy): domain Eukaryota; kingdom Metazoa; phylum Chordata; class Actinopteri; order Clupeiformes; family Clupeidae; genus Sprattus; species Sprattus sprattus. The sequence goes on from NC_137909.1 coordinate 10,387,288, forward strand.
AGGGGGTCCCCTCCACCTTCTTCCCGTGGCCAGAAGTGAAGGAGGGGGTGTAAGGGCGGGGCTCAGTCTCAGCAGGTGTCCTGAAGGCGGTGGCCGGGGTGCTGGTGGGGGTGGTCGGGGTGAGCTTGCAGACACCTTTGGACTCCACGGCCTCCATGACCTTCTCACCCTGCTGTTCCTTCGGGGAGGCGCAGATCATGGTGATCTCCTTGTTGCCCTTGAGGTTCCTCAGCCAAACCATCAGGGGGCAGACCACGGGGCCGCAGTCCCACATGTTGCCGGCCAGGCCAATAGTGGTGACAGACACCCAGTTGGACACCGCCTCCTGGGAGATGTTCACCAGCTTGTTGGAGTCCAGGTTGAGCGTGTGCAGGTTAGGCATCCACTGGTACACCTCGGGGTCAATCTCCAGCAGCTCGTTGCCGGAAAGATCCATCTTCTGCAGGGAGGTCCAGGTCCACGTCAGCCCCTGGTTCATGGAGCGGATCCGGTTCCACTGCAGGTAGAGCGCACGCAGGTTATACAGGCGTGGGAACAGTGAGAAGTTGATCTTGGAGAATTGGTTGTGTTCCAAGTGCAGCTCGGTGAGTTTCACCAGGCCCGAGAAGGCGTTGCGGGTGATGCTGCGGAGGCGGTTGTAGCCCAGGTCCAGGAACTCCAGGTTGCGGCAGTCCTGGAAGAGGCGCACAGGGATGTTCTTGAGGGAGTTGGAGCGCATGTGGAGGCTGAGCAGCTTGCGCAGACCCTGAAACTGGCCTGGCTGCAGAGCCTGCAGCTTGTTGTAAGACAGGTCCAGATTGCGCAGGTTCGGCACCAGATGGAAAGTGGTGTTGTGCAGCATGGTGATCTTGTTGGAGCTGAGGATGAGCTCCTTGAGCCGGCGGATACCTTGAAAGGCGCGGGCATCCACAGTGGAGATGTAGTTGTGATCCAGGTAGAGCCAGATTAGCTGGTTCAGGCCCACAAACTGGCCTGCTCTCAGGCTGGCCAGGCTGTTGTAGCGCAGGGACAGGCCTTGGCAGCCGCCCGACAGGTTCTTAGGGACATCGCGGAAGGCACTGGACTCGCAGTAGACGATCTTGCCATCGCAGCGACAGCTCTTGGGACACGGGCGCTCGCCGAGGCATGGCAGCGCCGAAAGCCAGGCCTGCACCAGCAAAGGCACCATGAACCAACGGCGCCGCATGGCAGAGCCTATATACACACACACACACACACACACACACACACACACACACACACACACACACACACAAAGAGAGAGCAAAGAGACAGCAATTTAAAAATAGCAATAGCTACAACAGGGGAGGAGGGTAGCCGTAACACAGTGGTAGCGCCACCTAGTGTCCACAATAACCCAGCTTCAATTCTGGCCTATCATATCCTTACTGTCTTATTGAATAAAAGCTAGAACCCCCACCCTTTCCAAAAAGCTACAGCTGGAACCTTTCCAGAGGACAGCGGAGTCTGGGCCAGATATGGGCCAGATATGGCATGGGCCCAGGCCTGAGTCGGCTTCTGTCACATCTGATCAGTTATGCTGGATGAGCAAGGCTGATCCACTCCTAATTATAAACATGTACATCAATTAACCGCTCAACCCCGACCACTCAACTCTGCTCACACAAGCAAGAAAGCAGGTCTAGGGAGGAAGAAAGGCAGGCAAGGGAGAGATGAGGATGTGTTGGTAATTTGGTTTAAACCCCTAACCCCCTTCTACCCCCCCCCCCCCCCCACAAGGGCATGTTCCAGCTGTCCCCGTCAGCAGTGCGTGGCCCACTCCGAGTCCCGCAGGACAACACAGGAGGACTCATAAAAGGCCGGCTGGTGGCCAGCACATCAGCATTCACACCGACACGCCTCCGTACACAAATCTGGAGGCGTATCAATTTAGCATCTCTTCACTCTGCACTGAAGCGGAGCCCAACGCTTACAAGAACCTGACTGAATCACGGCTTCCAGCCCCTACCCAGCCCCCACCCAGCCCCCACCCAACCCAGTTTAATCGCACCAGTCAGAGCCCTAGCAGCCCTGTGCAATTAAATACAATAAAAGTGCAATTATTCATATAAATCATTAACCACGATTACAATACAATGTCAGTTACATGACTTCTTACAGAGAACAAACTTTTGTTTTCTATGGTGAAAATATGAAAGAAATACATGTTAAACTGTATGAAATGTACAATTTGAAATATCACATCTTGCATAAAAGCACAGACGTATGAAGGGTTTGAAAGGTCTCATCTGAAACACATATTTAGTTTTTACTGGAGATGCTTTTGTGATCTATTATTCAGGTTAAATCTGCACTATATTTAAAAATACCGATAGTTCAATAATTCTCTTTCACTTTAGGAACGACTTTGCCAACTCTTTTGATAAGAAGGTTCAATAACAACATAGAGCATATGTTAACTAATAGAACTATTGTGTTTGTTGCCAGGCATCTGCGGATTCCATATGGAGGTTTATGTGTGTGGGTGTCCGTGCGTGTGTGTGTGTGTGTGTGTGTGTGTGTGTGTGTGTGCTTGTGTGAGTGTGAAGGTGTGTGCGTGTGTGAGTGTGTGTATAGAGCAGCCTTATGTGTCCTTGTGTGCGTGTATCTATTTTTCAAGGCACAACTGATGTATACTGTACTGCAAATACTATGTTCTAGCTGCTTGCTGCTAACATACAACACCAGAGTTTTATCATCAGCTTAACTCTATGAATTTTAATATATTGAATCATTTCCCATTTCTAATCTCAATAGATTAATTATCATCTGAAGTCATTTTTCAGCATTGGTCATATTACATCTAGCAATTTCTGAAATGCTTTGCCTTGTGGAGATATTGTCTTCAGGATTATAACTCACGTGGCCTGATGAACCATTCACCTTGTCCTCATGGTGAAAGGTCAGCATTTAGCAAAGGAACTGAATTTTGACATTAGTCCATACTGCTCATGCTCAGTATGTGTTTCTTACTTTCTATTCTCTTTATATGTGTTGCCGCTGGGACAGATTATAAACATAGATTCATTTATATCATGTGTTTGCATGTTATCAGACTCAGCTTTTAAATTGAGATGTATAGGTTGTCTAGGCTCCTAGATTGTCTAAACGCTGGACGGCGGAATTTTTTTTTTGCAGCTCAATGCTGGTGAGAGGTTCTGATTGTTGCTGCTGAAAATGTTGCCCCCATGATCAAGCAAAATTGGCCCTTTTTCATCTGCCACCCACTCCAGCCTGCAAAATGTCGTGGTTATATTTCAGTCAGTCCTAGTTGCTCAACACCCATGTTGAACTGAGCAGATTTGGGGTATTTTTTTCACTTAAGAAAAATCAGTTAAATGAGATCTGTAGTTTTAAACACAGAGCTGGAGAGTCTTACATGTGTCTTTATCTCATCTTGTATCGACTACTGAAATGTACTCCTCGCTTAGTCTGCAGGCAGTTCATAACTACAAGACTCCTTACTAGGTCAAGCAGACGATCTCACATTACCTCTCCACTCGTATCTCTTCACTGGCTCCCTGTTGCATTTAGAATTTAGTTTCAAACTCTCACTTGTGCTCAGAGCGCTGCATGGACAGGGTGCTGCATATGTGCCTGATCTACTTCACTCTTTCTCAGCAGCTTGCTCTCTTAGGTGAGTCCCACGCACCCACGCTCTGCCTCTAAGGTTTGCTGGTTCTGTGGACTCTTTTAAAAGGCAGCTAAAGACATATCTGTTTAGAAAGGGGTTTGGCTAACCTGTATGCGCCAAGTCTTTTAGCTTTTGTACTTGCTCTTGTAAAGCACTTGTCGTGTCTGTGAAAAGCGCCATACAAATAAACGTTACTTACTTACTTATAAGAGAGAGACTGTATTTTCTCTGTATTTGTGCTGTCTTTCCTACATGAAAATCACACATGTAATACAAACCTGCTTCAAACCACAAAGGACCGGTCAGTTTAAGCCTACCCAGTGTTCCTCTGGTTGTATGTTCCCAAACCCTGACCAGTCTCTGGTTCTGCTTTAAAAAAAACTGACCAGCCTCTGGTTCTGCGGTACAAAACCCTGACCAGCCTCTGGTTCTGCGGTACAAAACCCTGACCAGCCTCTGGTTCTGCGGTACAAACCCCTGACCAGCTCCTGGTTCTCCATTATAAACAGCAGTGGTAGCGGCGGCAACAGCACAGAGCTGTTATCTGCCGTGTGTTTGATGGCGCTGGCAGCCGAGGCTACAGTAGCAGGCCATCAGCGGCCGGCTCTCAGACAATACTCCTGGCCAGCGGCCGAGTGCAGCAGCACTCCCCCCTCCCCACCGGCACGCCTGGGCCATTCTATTAGGCACAAATTATAATCCAAATGGGCTCCAGCTTGCCAAAGCACTTTTATTTACATGCCTCTCTGATGCTTGCATTCCCTGCCTCGCTCGCACCGCCGCATGTTTGCTTTGTGTCAGAGCAACAGGGGAAGAATAGGACCACTCACAGTCAGATGTGTGTGTTTTGGGGAAGTCATTATTTTTGTGGTCCATTGTGGACAGGTTATTTACACTTCTGGAGGCACGACAAGCCAGGGGCTTTCAGTGCACAGCATTCCTCTCCTACATGTAGCCCATTCAAACTAATTCAGCTTTTGGCATGTAAACCATTCTTAGCCTGATGGCATTGCCACATTATTTTTTTCGTGCAATGCTCGTGGAGCAGTTTAAATTCAGTTAACCCTTATAAAACCTTATAAGGTAGTTTATAGGACCAGCACACACACACACCCTCAAACAACTCAATGTAAAGCATTGAAAAGTGCAAAGGTAATCAGTTGTGAATGTGTGTGTGTGCAGACATTTGCAGAACAGATAAATCATTTTCATTCCCAGGAGAATTCATTTATGGGTGTAAATAACAGGTGTCAGAAATAAACATCAGTATGATTGCCCTTCAAATAAATCTGGAAGCCTTCAATCCATCACAACCAATCACTCATTCTGTAGGTGGCTTTCGTGCATCTAAATGTTTGTTTCTGCCCAACCTTCCTCCGCTTGCAGAAGGCAACAGCAGGAAATGCGCTACCTCAGCAAATCCAACAGAATAAAAACAGCAAAAACTGCACCATGTATGTGGCCTGAGCATGTCAACAGCATCACAGCATCCCACGGTCATATGAGATAGAGCAGAACTACATAATATAATATCATATAATACAATATAATATAGATGTTATTATAGCGGGAAAAGATATCAACATGGCTGCTGATTGTGAGCTGAATCAAGGGGCCTTGATCCTTTACAGTCTGGTTATCTGATTGTAATCTACATGACTCCATGACCCAACAAACCTCTGCACAATGATACACCAAGTACATCTGGGCTGCTGTATGGACTGTGACTTATCTACAGGAGTTGGCAGGGCATATCAGCCCTCCAGTCCCATAGCCTAGCTCAGCAGAATGAAATGGGCTGTTCAAAAAACATGCCCACAGACATTTCCTCAACTCGACTTAATTCTGACCAGTTGCTCCCACGTATTCTTCTCTCACGCCCAGTGCAGCCACTGTTTCAACGGTGACTATGCACTGCTGCTACTAAGAC
>NC_137909.1:10397851-10400351 GCF_963457725.1 Sprattus sprattus
TTGTGTCATCCTTTGTTTTTAAGATGTGCTACAGTTATGTGTGCTGCAGTTCTGTCTTCTGCAATTATGTCTTTTATCCGGGACAATTCACTCCCTTGGGAGCCAATAAGGCTAACTTTGAATCTTGATTATGGATATCAATAAAGCTAACTTTGAACCTTGATTATGAATATACAGTGAAAAGGCATCCTTTGACGTCTTCAGCGTTCCAGCACATAATCACAATGTTCAGGCCTGGGAACGCTGCCCTGGCGGTGCAGTTTACAAGTTACAAGTCTTTTATTGTCAGATGCACAAAAATGACACAGGATCAGACTGGGCACTGAAAACAACCTACCATAACATAACATAGTATAACATGACAAACTCTGTACTAGTACTCTGAACATCATTTAAATGTAATAAACATATAATAACCTAAATAACCTTACAAAATATACAAGATAAATATACCATACAGATCGCTAAACATACAAAAACCTATACATACAACACTATCATATATACATATAACATATAATACACATATAATAAATTATGCTAACCTATTAAACCTATACTAACCTACAGACAATCCAGTGAGGAGGGCGATGCTACTTCCTGCCTTCCTACTGGCCTGCCACCAGGGAGCCAATGAATCTCTTCTTCTTGCCACTTCCTCACTGCCATCGCATATCCAATGAATGTGTTCTCAAGATTGTGCCCCTCCCCCCACTGCAATGAGGGAGCTAATGAATGTCTTTACGGAACCGTGGCCCCTCCTTCAATACCATCAGAGAGCCAATGAATCACTTCACCTGACTTCGGCGCCTCCCTCATTGTTGCAAGAGAGCCAATGACTCTCTCTGAGAAGAGCAGAAACATGTTTGCAAACCGCGCAGGCAACATGGAGCTGCCAAAGGAGGCAGATGGGAATAGACCTCCGTCCGGTGAAACAACCGCCACTGCCACGCCCACACCACCCAACTAAACCCCCAACCAATACCCCCACCCCCAACATCACACAACTCACCAAACCTCCCCACCCCATTATCACACAACTAACCAACCCTGCCAATACACCCACCATTTCACAACCTATCAACCCTGCCCCCTCCCTCACTGTCACACAACCAACCAACCCTGCCAATACCTTCACCATCACGCTAACAAACACAGCCCAAACCCCCCAACCCTCCCGATAGCCCAGTTCGGGCAAATCATTTCCAACTGAGTAAATTGAAGTGAATAGATACACTGTAAACTGTAAGAATAGCTTAATTACTTGATAATAGGATATATGAGGACCACTTTTATTTAATAAAGCTTCAATGACATTCTGCATTTGTGCTCATTCAATGACTGTAACCTCAACATGCTAACTATGTAAGATACGCTTTGGTAAATGTATCTGGTTTTAAAAGTTGTGCTTGTTGCTGTCTTGTTGTGCTTGTTGTGCTTGGCGCCGCCCTTCCTAAAACCACCAACAAGTTCCTGCAGTGGAAAAGTGCCTTATGCTTTTCACGCTCAAATTCAATGGAGTGCTTTTCAGAGGGAGCCAGTGTCATTCAGAAAAATCACAGTAGACACATTCATACAAAACACCCAACTAAAAGCATCCTTTCCACATAGTAAATAATGATACCTCTAGAAAGAGAATACAGACGTTTTTGAATACAAAATGATTCAGCCGCAGTTCCAGCTCCTATTTCAGGGGTCGCCTTTATTAACCTCTCCCCCAAGCTGTGCCCCAATCTGGAGCTCTGTGATACAAACAGTGCAGCAAAGGTGCTGAGATTGGCTTTACATGCATGCACACATATGGGCTCTTGTGTAACTGACTGAGGGACAGAAAAGCATTAGCAGACTAACTGTACACATTAGGTGACTATGAGCACCCGAGAAAGGGCTGTGAGCAGTGGATGTAGGCCTGTAAAGGTGACTATATTGTTTGATTGTCTCTCTCTCTCACACACGCACCCACACACACACACACACACACACACACACACACGGGTCTGTGTGAGAGTGGTCAGCAGCAGTGTGGTTTAAGAGCCGTCTGGTTGCCTGCTCCGTGCATTACAGATATAACAATTTATGGGGGCGATTTCTGCTGATCCAGACTAGCTGTCAAAGCCACACACACACACACAAACCTACACATGCATGTGGACACACACACACACACACACACACACATGGACACATGTACACACACACACCTACACGTGTGTGTCGACACAGACAGACCTGCATGTGAACACAGAAACACGCCTACTCATGCATATGGACACAACACACACCGCTATGTGTGTGGACACATACACACACCTACACATCTACAGTACACTCACTTCTGAGTGTACTGTATAGGATGGAACTTGTATAGGATGGAACTTGCATAGGATTTGTGTAACTCTGTGTGTTGCACTGCTGCCAGCAGGAGCAGGAGACAAAACAGGTTGAGCCCTACACTAGCAGGAGCTCTCTCCTTGCACACAGAGCACATGGAACTTTGCCA
>NC_137909.1:10407851-10447851 GCF_963457725.1 Sprattus sprattus
GCCGTGTCTGTTATTGTCATTTTCATGACCATCATTAATTCTCATCATAGTCTGCCTCTTAGGACCATTAGGTACATGAAGAGATATTCACCACTCTGTGTGTGTGTGTGTTTGAGAGAGAAAGAGAGAGAGAGAGAGAGAGAGAGAGAGAGAGAGAGAGAGAGAGAGAGAGAGAGAGAGAGAGAGTACATGTGTGTGGGTTAATATCCCTGAATGAAAGCATCAAACCTATTGCAAGTTACAGCGCTTGGTGCTATGCTGCTTCTTTGGCATTGCCGGTGCACATGGTCTAACCAAATAGCTTATGTGTGCTCAATATTATTTATATTTTGGTAGAATCATCCTTTTTTAGGTTAAAACAAATACAAACACACACACACACACACACACACACACACACACACACACACACACACACACACACACACACACACACAACCGGATAAACAATAGCAGAAGTGATGTGATAATTGGCGGGAGTGGCAGCCGGGTCACAGTCATGACTCACTTTGGAGCTAAAATGGGCCAGAGGACTAATTGCAGCTTTTTGGCCCGATGCTCCTCGTTGCCTGCAGTTAAGCTGTTTAAAGAGCATTGTGCCGCAGTAAAACATGCATGCATATGTGTGTGTGTATGTGTGTGTGTGTGTGTGTGTGTGTGTGTGTGTGTGTGTGTTTATGTCGTCTCACGTAACCTGCTTTTTTCCAAAACTCTCCCTTTTCATTCCCACAGAATCACATCCAATGCCCTTATGACTCAGCATCACTGAACACACACACACACACACACACAAATACATAAAGAGGTCACACAATCGGTTACAGATTGTCTGGTACATTTTGAATAAGACCTTACAAATCATGCTCTCAAAAATTCAAAGGGTGGGTTTTTTTCCCCAACAGAAAGGCAAACTGATCATAGCCCTGAGCATTCCGTTGAAAGCCAAAGTAAGCACATTATGGGCCCTATCTTGCACCCAGCGCAATAGACATTGTCACCGACACATGTATCATTCCTATTTTGCACCCGGGATTTTCCCTCCAGAGGCGCGCGTCGAAATGAACTTGCGCCGAAATGGGCGGGGCGGAACCGAGAAGGCGTTTCTCAGGCGCAAGTCTTCCCTAGTGGTATTTTGCAGTTTCAAAACAACAGTGCGACGTAGACCAGAAAAAACCTAGTCTAATGTCAGAGGCGCATTGTGTAGAGTCTGTGGCGTGTATTCAGACGCTATTTTAAGGGCGCGTGCTTGGCCGCACAGTAGGACCTATAGGCTACACTTTACTTCTCTCGTCTACACGAGAGATTTACACCAATTTTTTGGCAAGCCATATATAATTACAAGGAAAGTAAAGTATTTACCACATGAGGAAATCATTGTGATATCCATATCCAAGATATTTTAAAAATAGGCATACATCTAGCGTACACATTGACCCATGGATGTGTCAATAACATAAATGACGATAGATTAGAGGACTTGAGGTTGAACTGCATGTGCCGATGCCAAATGCCCCAGCAGCAGCACGAGAGAGGAGAGGTCACCTGACAGAAGCGCTACTTCCTCTATAATGAGGTAAGCAAACCATTGCCATCTCCAGAGTATTGCTTGAGCAAAATTGCAATATTATTACCATGCATACATAACCTAGTGATTCAGTGAGGGTGAACCCAAAACATCGGAAAGTATGTTTTTGTGACTTTTATTTCAAATATGTTGCCACCAAAAAACGAATGCTAGTAACTGAAAAAATACAAACGAGAAATGAAAAGTAGAAACATTTCTCCAAACAAGCATGGGAAAATATTGCCGTGATTGTTTCTGGTAACACACGTTCTGGTGGCCTCACGGGAGGTGGATCTGCCTGGACCTCGGCTGTGAACCTTTCCGGTCTTCCTCCAGGTAATTCCGCGATTATAATAACAAGCCGCTATGGAATATGCGCTCCTGGCTCTTAAAGGGAATGCGAGATGACGTTCTGATTGGTTTATTGCATATTACGGTCAAACCACACCTATGGCTGAGTAACCTCCTTTGGACCAACCCATTTGACATTTGCGCCGGACGCAAGTGTGTTTTTTCCGCCGTTATAATAGCAAATGCGCCATAGAGCCGCCCACACAGCTGTCCTACTTGCGTTTCTGATCGTTAAAATAGGGCTCTATGTCTTCCTCTGTTCTATACCTCTATATTACATCTCCCTCCATCATGCATCTCTTTTCTCCTGGATGTATGAGTCTGTATGGATTTGATGAATATAATTACTAGGCTGGTGGTGGGCAATTATACTGTGACATCTTGACCATGCGTTAGCTTTCTTTAGTTCAGGATCAATGTGAAGGTGCCTTCAGTTTTCACCCCGCATACATTTTTCCTCTGGGTGTGTGTGTGTGTGTGTGTGTGTGTGTGTGTGTGTGTGTGTGTGTGTGTGTGTGTGTGTGTGTGCGTGTGCATGTGTGGGTGTGTGTGTGTGAGAGTGAGTGTGTGACACTTGAGTAAGTATGTGTGTGTGAGTGTGTGTGTGTGTGTGTGTGTGTGTGTGTGTGTGTGTGTGTGTGTGTGTGCGTGCGTGTGTGTGTGTGTGTGTGTATGTGTGGGTGTGTGTGTGTGTGTGTGTGTGTGTGTGTGTGTGAGAGAGAGAGAAAGCCAGCAAAAGTGCCATAAAGACCAGAGCAAACCTCTGCTTCATAGCTCCTGAGGGCAAACCTGACTGAACCCAGTTCCACGGTCTCCCAATGCAGGGCAGGCTATTAAACCCATCTTATTCTCCCGCGGTGACACACGAAAACAGAAAATAAAAAGCTGACAGAGAGATGCACAGTTGCTCACCATACACTGAATTTCCTTTGTCAGCCTGGTGTGTTTGATTTGTGTGTGAATCTGTTTCCTGGTGGCCAACCCAGCTGGCATATACATCACCCCGCTTCCGATTGAAGTCTGTTGGCCCTGGCCTTCAGCCCTACTCCAGAAGTAGAGCTGGAGGGGAAGAGATGGAGGGAGGAGGAAGGAGAGGAAGGGATGGATGGAGGAGGGAGTAAGGATGAAGGGGAAGGGATGAAGGGCTGGAGGGAGGAGGGATAGAGGGAGAGGGAGGAGAGCTGGAGGGGAAGGGATGGAGGGAGGAGGGGAAGGGATGGAGGGAGGAGAGTCGGGATGGAGGGGAATTGATGGAGGGATGGAGGGAGAAGGGAGGAGAGCTGGAGGGAGGAGGGCTGGCCAAAGCCTCTGAGGCCCACAGGCTAAACACCCCCTCACATGTCCCCTCTGCTACCAAAGCTAAACTCATAATTTATCCTGCTGTGGCTAGGGTTACACACAGATGTGTGGAGTGCGCAATGCTGTCTATCAAAACAGCTGGGCCAGATGGCCTCCTCATTCTTCTGACCTGTGGAAGATGAGAGGTGTAGGGGTGTGTATGTAGCAGAGACATAGGTGATGGTGAAAACACCTTCAGACAAACCCCTCACACCAAAACCTACTGAGAATTGTCTGTTTGGAATGTGTCGTAGGGTGTGTGTGTGTGTGTGTGTGTGTGTGTGTGTATTTGTATGCTGTGTTTGAAATATGAGGTAGCGAGTGTTTTTATGTGTATTGGTTTCAGACAAACCCCTTTCACCCAAACTTACTGAGAAATGTTGCAGTGCAAGAAATAGGAACAGATTATTTTCTTCTCCTGTCTGGGGCTCCATGCAGCCACATGACACCCTGGCTAGCAGCAACAGCACCATCTACCCCAGTGCATATATCCTGCTATTACTGTTCTGTGAGCAGCTGGTACTGCTGTTCGGGGGTTGGTTTGCTGGAGGCCCAAGGACTGAAGCATCAGGATTGTTCTGCTGCTGCAAGGAGAGGTAGAATCTGGGAATTGACACTTAATGTCCTTCTTTTTTTTTTTTTTTTTTTTTTTTACAGCTACAGAGTAATAAAAAGTGAAATCTGCAAAGGCGTGAAAGGAATACATGATGTAATAAACCTAGCAAGATCTCCTGGATTTTCAAATATTTGTTGAAGACAGAAACCTTGCTGATAGAAAAACCTTATTGACCTGTTAAGCCTAGATGTGGGAGGTAGATTGCTGGCTTTTCATTGAGATTAAACAAACCTGCTCTTTATTGTTTTTGTGCAGTTCAAACTAATTCTCTCTTCAATGAATATTTTATTTAAAAAAAAAAAAACTATTTAACCATTTCAATAATTCAGTTTGAGTGTCAGGGGTGCAGGAAGGAGGTGTGATGTCTCTGGTATTTTTGTGAGAGGTTGCTGAACCTCCTGTTCTGTGCACACCGTTTGATGTAGTTGCTGTGTGTGGTGTGCTACAGCTAACTTTTGATGTAGGAGGACCAGTTTCTGCTCCCAGAGGCTCTGCTCAGTTAAGCAAGTCAGCAGGTCAGCAACGACCCGTTCAGACAAACCAAACCACATGTAAAGTGCTTTGAGACAATGTCTATTGTGAATGGTGCTATTTAAATCAATAACATTGAATTGAATTGAATAATTCATACCTTCACAGATAAAAGACACCACATTAGAACCTTGTGATTTCACAGCAGGATTCCTTGACAGGTGCAGGTCGGTGTTGTTTGATGGACAGAGGCAGCTGCAGCCACACACATACACACACTCACCCAGGTGACGAGGACGTGGAACAATCCCCCAGGGGATGAGGATGGACAACGCTCACCAAGGCAACAGGAGTGGAGATGGAGGATGATCACCTAGGCAACGGGGATGAGGATGGACAGCACTCACCCAGGTAATGAAGATGAGGATGGAAATAGAGAATACTCACCTAGGTAACAGGGATGGTGATGGAGACTGATCACCCGGGCAACAGGGATGGGGGATACTCACCTAGGCTATTGGGGTGGGGATGGGAAGGTGATGGAGACTGATCACCCGGGCAACAGGGATGGGGGATACTCACCTAGGCTATTGGGGTGGGGATGGACAATGTTCTCACAGGCAAAGGGGAATTAGGATGGACAACACTCACCTAGAGGAGGGGTTTTCAACTGGTTTTGTCCCAGGGACCACCATTCTGACTAGAAAGTAATCCGCGGCCCACTGATGTGCCTGCGCGCCTGCGCGCGTGCGTGTGTGCGTTCGTTCGTGCATGTGTGGGGAGAGGGGAGACCTGTCAGTGTAATATCTTGGCATGGTGAAGTCCACACAGCCTGTCTATTCGTGGCGAAATGGTAGACAGCGACAGTCTCATATCATTCTCTTGCCTTGTACTTATTCTTCAAGTACGCAAAAAAAATTCTCTCACACAGGTAGTTTGAAAGTTTGCAAAATACACCTCATTGCTTTTGCAGCAAGCTCTGGAAATTCGGTCTGGCAACTTATCCAGAACTTAAGTCATATGAAAATCACCAGCATCTGTTGCATTTACTCAATAAGCTTGGCATTCAAGAAAACGTAATGCGTCTCCATATGCCGCAATAGTTTCAACGGCTTCATAGCTTCAGTTGACAGTAATGATGAACACATGAAACACAGTGGTACCTCCTCTCCTGCTCTGGCTATCATCACTGTAAATCCGTATTTGATGTATTCCTCATTGTTTTTTCTTTTTCTTTGTTGACTTTGTTTCCCTGTATCCTGTGAAGTATCCTGACAAAAGTACTCGTAGGCTATGCTTAACTGCAGATGCTTGTCAACTTCGCACGCGAGACTGTACGTTATGAATTATCCGGTATGGCGTGACGTTACGAACGCAATGCATTAACATCAGCAAAGCACAGGCTTCCATAGACTGGAAAGGTGCAAGGCTACATTCTGTCAGCATGAATCACCTTTATATCACATTAGACATGTTTTTCTTATTTCAGACATTTTCAAGAGTAATCTGGAAATGTGTTGAAATATCAAAGCAAATATATATATTTTTTTTTTTAAATCGCGGACCCCCTGCAATACCGGACCCCCGGTTGAAAACCCCTGACCTAGAGGATGGGGATTGGAAATGTCATGGGGGGGCAGTCACCCAGTTGAAGGGAGGACTCAGGGGCCGAATCTCGATTCTTCTCCTTGCCCCTTTTGCTTATTCTTGTCTTAGTCTTAACCCTAGCACTTATAAGTGTAAGGGCCAAGGGCTGAGATCTTTCCCCTATGAAATGAGACGCCACTCGGTTTCGGGTACGTCATGCGTGACTGTATGAGCTATGAAACTAGCGATTTAAAAAAAGTCTAATGAAGAACATGGTTGCAAATATATATGTATACAACTGTGTAGAGCACGAAACAAGACTGTCGTCATTTTTAAATTAATTATAAGCCAAAAATACTTACATGTAGTGTATGTAGCATGATAGCTGGCAAGCTACCATATAAGCCAATGGAGTGGTGGTATACACGCTAATTTGTATCCTAAAACTACCGTTTGAAAGCTTCAGTTAAGACCGACAATAGTATGCATCGTTCGAGTAGCACATTTCATATCAAACCGAGTCATTATAAACATATAAAAAGTTGTGTAGATAGCTTTATTCATGTAAAATATTCCTCGCTTCAAGCAGCCATGTTTTTTTGAAAATTCCCGAGCTGGTTTCGCGGTGTGCTCTGGGATAGCCCTTGGAGGAGTAAGGTAGCTATCCGATCATCTCAAAAACGAGGGCCATACACCCCTTAACCTTACCCCTTAATCTTGATCAAGTTGGGTATTGAGACACCACTAGCTCTCACATGAACGCGCAATTTCAAGGGTAAGGGGTAAGATAAGGGGTAAGGGGAAGTATTGAGATTGGGCCAGGGTTTAAGAGTATCTTCTGCACTGATTTCTCAGACTGTGGGCTGTACAGGCCTGGACACGTTTCCCCTTCATTGCCTCTATGTTGTTTATATCAGAGTGTTTCTGGGGCAAGTGACTCTGCCCCAGTATCTCCAGACTCTTAATATCTCAGACAGGGATATTACCAGCTGCAACCTACATAAACACACAAATAGAGCAACACACTTGGCAACAGCAAAGGTTCCAAGATGCTCATAAAAATAATGAATGACTCCAAGTGGATGTGCATCCCATGCTACGCGTCGTCAAGTGTGCAGTCGGAAGTTAGGGCGTAAAGATGAAGGATAACTGAATGAATTTGTATCCAATTCATCTGTCCTCTGGTGTGTGTGGTCTGAGCGCTGGGCTCAGTGTGTGGGCCGGGCTGAGGCTGGCATGCCTGCTGAGGAGAGGCACCCTGCAATGAGAGAGTTTCCCTCTACAGGCTACATGCTTCATTGAGAAACCCTCTGACTCACCTGCAGCTCACTGTTGAGTGCTCAGTGCATCTGCTACTCGTGATGAGATCATTTAGTCATTGATACAGAGAGGAAGAAGACTTTATGTGCAGTCACAGGGGGTAAATTCACACTTATTCATCCCAACTCCCCCCTCCTCTCTCTGTCTCCATGAACCTTTTTCTCTTTCCTGTCTCTCTAGCTCCCTCTGTTATCTCTCTCTTTCTCTATCTATTCATCCCCCTATTTCACCTGTCCCTCTTTCTGTCCCTCCCCTTCCTCTCTCTCACTGTCTGTCCATCCCTCTCTTTCCCCTCTCCTTCCCCTCTCTCTCCCCAATCTCTCTCTTTCACTCTCCCCAAATTCTATCTCTCTCTCCCCATCTCTCTCTCTCTCTCTCCTTCTCGGTCTCAAATATCAGCAGCTTTGGACTGAGGCAGCACATAGTGCAGCCTTGATGTCCTTAGCTTCTGAGGGGTTTAAATGTGCTTCAGTAGCGCTACATGGTGGCTCATTACAGAGCCAGACTTTCTACCCCCTGCCCACACCTCCATCTCCGCACAGCCCATCCCCCCACACACAAGTCCCTCCCCAGGGCTTACTGGAGTTAGCACCTCACACATTACTTCCTCTTTCTAAGGGGCCGTTTACATGAAGCCTAGTTTGTCTGCGTCCAAAATAAAACTTCGATAGATAGCCCTATCGTAAGGACAAACACTCTCTATCCGCACACGGTATCTGCAACGATTCGAATCGGGGGTCGAAAGTGAGAAGATGCACGGATTCACGCAACCCATTCTAATCTGACGATGTCATTGCCCCTGTGATCACCTTGCAACCCCTATTCACCCCACTGCTTCACTTCATAACAGCAACAACAATTTAAATGTATGACGTGGAAGCTTTTTCGTGACTTACCTTTTTCTACTGTGCTTAATTGTTTCTATTGGTATAGTGTGCTGCTCTACATACATTTGGATAGTTTTCCGTGGTCTTACTTAGCCACGTAATTTTTGAGACCATCCAGAACACCTGACACAACCGCATTATTTAACAAGAGCAATCCGAGATTTCTAACCTCCAGCAAGGATCTGGATCCGGATCATCCTAATTTTGTGAAAATTTCAGAAAGATCCGCCCAGTAGTTTCTGAGAAATCTTGTCCACAGCCAGACGGACAAATAAATAAATGAACGGACCCGATCGCATAACCTCCTTGCTGGAGGTAATAACTGAATGGGTTGACATGGCGCAGCGAGTGAGGCAGCCGAGTGCAGCAGCTCTCCAGCTTAAAAAAAAAGATTTTCTTCCTTTTACCTTGCTGCTATTACACGTGAATTTTGCTAACGGGATTAATACAAGTGTATCTCCCATCTACCTAAATCGATGTGGTTAGGAAAGGGACAAGATTGACAAGCCACACTTTATTCTATCTGTTTAATCTATTTGCATTAGACCATTGTACAAAACTGCTTTTTGAAAGTATCAGCAATGGCCTATATGAGCAAATCTGACGTATAAATATTTGTATTATAGACGGAAGGTTTCGAAACGTTCTATAATAAAGATGAATGCTAAGTTAGCTCTTGTCCATCAGACAATGATAGCTATCATTAGCGTCACTTCAGAGGTACAGTACCTGAAGGACAAAGCCCTCAACAATAGCATTTATTGTTAGTAATAAAACCATGAAATAGGAAGCAATTGTAAACCATGAAACATCAAGGATGGTCCGTGTATCTTCTGGCCAACCGATTTTCGTTTTAAAACCAGGAAATGGACCACAGAAAACGACCCGTTCCCCGTTTGGAAAATAAATGGGAAATGGGAAATAGGTTCGTTCCTCGTTTCCCATTTTCCGACTCCGAGACGGGAGACGGAAGACGGCTCGTTATCCGTTTTCCATTTCCTGGTTTTAAAACGAAAATCGGTTGGCCAGAAGATACACGGACCAAGGATCCACACTACTTGCATTGTGGTCTTTCGTACTCAAGCAGACTCTCCATAAGACAACTCACAGACATGTCATGTTGCACATTGCTTTGTTGCACTGTTCCAAACTCCTTATTATCAATACAAAATAGAATTCATTTTTGCATAACCTTCAGTCTGCTCTGACCACTGATTTTATTAACCACCATAATGTGTTACTGTGCAGATTAAATTTAGGGTATGCGGCTAGGCTAAACGTTGCTAATTGGAGCTTGACTACTGTCTTCTGTTTATCCGTGAGCTCCTGTCTTCTTGTACGTTTTTTTCAGTTGTCTGTAGCAGCGCTAAAGCGCCACCAACAGGCGTGGGGGATGTACTACAGCCTGTTCAACCCAATCGGCTTGGTTCGTCTTTACGCAAATTTCTCTTTAGCAGGCTCCATCCTTACGCAATTAAAGATTGGTTCCGTGTGACAAATGAACCCGATTTAAGTTAATCTAGACTTCGTGTAAAGGCCTTAGTTCCTTGAGTCCTAATGCAGACTACATGTCGTGCAGCTCATGCCATGCTCTACTACCAATCCTGTTTCTTTTTTTTCTGTCGTTTTTTTTTAAGGGTTGTCCTGCACAAACCCAAGAGGTATGAGCTGAACCTGTAGAAAGCTTGTGAAGAGGCCTGGTTGAGCACGATCCCCTAAATGCCAATGAGATGCCCCTCCCGCCTGCTCCAGTTCGAGTGTTAGATTAAGGCTGTGAGTTGGATACTAAATAGACAAAAAATGTACTGTCGCTTTTCATCAAATCATCTGAAAAAAAAGTGATGCCCTCAAAGAGGAGGCCCGGAATTGAAATAACCAACTACATCTGTACACTGTTTGTCTGCAGTCATGGACAAATGTTTAGACCACCCTAGAAAAATGTTTTCTTCTGAATAGTGTTGAATCAGAAATTAAATTGATCGCATGACATTGTTATCCCTACGTCGGCCTATTGTAGTGACTTAGACTATAAACAATGCTTTAAGCGTACCAAACATAGTCATTCACCATACTTTAAGTGTACCAAACATAGTCATTCACCACACTTTAAGGGTAAAGAATGTCAATGATATTTAGATGACTTGCTTAGAAGACTGTAGGTCCTCTTTGGTAGCACTTAGACAAAGAATGGCCTGCACCTTAACATGAATTCTATCATATGCTCTATAAGTGCTGCTGTATGTGTTCTAAATATACTCTTTATGTGTTCTATAAATGAAACTGTATGTCTTCCTCTATATGAGCTGCTGCATATCCTCCAATTCTGTGTATGATGCTGCACACCTTTAAAGAAAATGAATCTGTAGAAGAGAGAAATATGTATTTATTTACTTCCTTGTTTATTTCATATTGTACTCCTTAAAACTTATATCCTACCTACACACACACACACATACACAAGCGCACACACGCACACACATTCCTGTATAATGTACAACTCTATCTCTTCCATCAGGACCAGCTGTTGATTGCTGCATACAATTATTTCCCATTCAGCCCTCCATCTGCTGACTCCAGTGTTTTACAATAGAAGCACATGAGGGCTTGTAGAACCTGATAATGTAATAATTTCCCGATAATGTAATAACTCCCGATAATGTAATACAAATTCCTTCATAAGTCCCTAAAACATGTAATAAAACCTGATAATGTAATAATACCCCGATAATGTAATAAAGTGCATTTCCAAATAATTTTGCAGAACCTGATGTAAGGGATAACGGCCGACGAGCTGTGCAGTTCTACGAAGTTAATGGACGCTGCGGGGCAAAGAACACCACGACGCGGAGCGGAGTGGTGTTGGTCCGCGAAGTCCATTAACTTCGTAGAACTGCACAGCTCGGAGGCCGTTATCCCGCTTATCTCCCATTTACAACATCCAAAAATGTTTTTATTATTATTGTTATTATTATTTAGAATTTACTTTATCTTTAGGACATTTAATATGCAAAATAACCTAATGAATTCTTGATTTGAAGCCTAGTGCTCCCGTTAGAGAAAGTAGTGAGAAAGTAGTGCGTGGAACTGGACCTTTAGTTTCCCCGGGCGTTGCTGCAAAGTGACACTCATGAGCTCACCTCTGTAAAGTAAACGGACACACGGACACAGGTATTGTTCATAAGGTTTTACTATTTATAGTTGAACTCTATGTTTCCGTTGATGGTGAAGTTGGACAGAGCAGCAGGGAGGTCAAGTTTAGTAATTTTGGTCGAAGGCTCACAATCGAGCCGGCTAGTTAGCCGTGTGAGCTACCATCTGTTTCAATGGTGTTTTTTTCTAAGCGCTAACAGCCGCCTACAAATAATATTCGAGACTTTCAGTTAAGAACTAGAAAATGCATTTCCTGAAGGAAATACCAGTGCATGAAATGCAAAGGTTAAGAAAGGAAGAAGAAAAGAAAGAAGAGTGAAAGAAGGAAAGAAGAAAGGAAAGAAGAGTGGAAGAAGGAAAGACAGAAGGAAAGACAGAAAAGAAAGAAGAGTGAAGAAAGGAAAGAAGAGTGGAAGAAGGAAAGAAGAAAAGAAAGAAGAGTGAAATAATGAAAGAAGAAAGGAAAGAAGAGTGAATGAAGGAAAGAAGAGTGGAAGAAGGAAATAAGAAAAGAAAGAAGAGTGAAAGAAGGAAAGAAGAAAGGAAAGAAGAGTGTAAGAAGGAAAGAAGAGTGAAGAAAGGAAAGAGAAGTGGAAGAAGGAAAGAAGAGTGGATGAAGGAAAAAAGAAAGGCAAGAAGAGTGGAAGAAGGAAAGAAAAATGGAAGAAGAAAATAAGAAAGGAAAGAAGAGTGGAAGAAGGAAAGAAGAGTGAACAAGAGTGGCTCTGGATGAAGAGATAAAGAGAGAGTGAAAATATTGAAAAAAGGAGATAAAAATGGAGTGAAGAAGAGAGATTGAGTGTGAGAGAAAGTTGACTGAGAGAGAAAGATGGAGAGAAAAAAAAATAGAGAATGGATGGTGTCTTAATGTTCCTAGTTACAGTTAAATTGAGAGGGACAGAGAGAGAAGAGGTTCTTTGGATTTGGCACAGGTGTCAGTAAAGCACAGGTGCAAGCCAGTTTAAAGACCCTATTATGATGTCATAATGGCCCAATGTAAGTCAATGGGAGAAATTTATATTCGTTTTTCTTTAACATCTTAAAAAGTATAAAGTTTAGAAAAGTGAAAAATACATAGCATAAGTGTCGTTTACAAGACCTACGCGACAAAGTTTGAATGAAGTTTCTACGTTAAGCAGTTCGGGCTGAATTAATCGCAGAAAAAGGTAACAAGAATAAGAAGAAGAAGCCTAGGAATAACAATACAGGGCATTTCATGCACTGTAATTACAATACTCTGCAACATCCGTGTAGAACATAAACAACTAACCGAGTCAATTTAGACATATAAAAAGTCGTGTAGATAGCTTAATTGACATAAAACATTGCCCACTAACTTGTCCCAACACGGCGCCATCTTGGTTCAAATTATCCTAGCTGTCAAAAAATAAACGTTACGTTGGTTGTCAATGGTAACCATTCAAGAGCATTGATATGGAACGGCGTTTTAACTTTTCTACTGGGACTACGTCCAAGGTGTGCAGTTCCACGAACTTAATGTACACCCCATTAGCCAATCAGAAAACAGTATTTCGTTCCAGAGGGAGATAAAATGTAATAATTACCTGATATTGTAATAACTTTGGTTGGTGCTGTAGCATCAGGTCTCCAGTTTCAGAGGTCCAAACAGTGAAGCTGTCCAGAGACCTGCTGCTTCTCTATTAGCAGATACAGTATATATTTTATATGATTGCGAATGCACAATTTTTACAATGGTGAAAGGGATATTCAGTGGTAATCAACTAATAGAGAAAAAATAAGAACATTTTGTCACAGTAGTGATGCTGTGTAGACAACCACCCACTATTGTTTTGCTCATATTTGCTCATATTTTGATCCCAATGATATAGGCCTTTAGCCTCGCAAGCCAAACCTGTACAGCAAGAAGCTGTACAAGGGTCTGGCACAACACGATTTTCAGTGTGGGCGGGATTAACGGTTGTCTGTTAAGTTGCCTCTGCACGCAATGCCACGCAATAGGAATGGCGCTACAACCAATCCGAGCGACTGACGAATGACAAAAGACGATTCGATTGGCCTGGTACAGTATGTGCCCATTAGCTGCCGGTCTATAACATACCAAAATGTTCGTATTTTTTCTCTATTAGTTGATTACCACTTAATATCCCTTTCACCATTGTAAAAATTGTGCATTCGCAATCATACAAAATATATACTGTATCTGCTAATAGTGAAGCAGCAGGTCTCTGGACAGCTTCACTGTTTGGACCTCTGAAACTGGAGACCTGATGCTACAGCACCAACCAAAGTTATTACAATATCAGGTAATTATTACATTATCAGGTTCTGCAAAATTATTGGGAAATGCACTTTATTACATTATCGGGGTATTATTACATTATCAGGTTTTATTACATCTTTTAGGGACTTATGAGGGATTTTGTATTACATTATCAGGGTTATTACGTTACCAGGAAATTATTACATTATCAGGTTCTACAGGGCTGCATCTACAGGCTTTAACAAAGAAAGAGAAAATCATCATTTCTGTTCCCCATCTAAGTTTGTACATTAAGATACACCCGCAAGCTTTGGTTCAGTTTCAAACATGCTTTTGTGGAATAAGAAGGTGGTGAGTGACTGTCGTACCATAACACACTATACGATTCACAGCAGACATTCCAAATCAAGCAGCAGTAATGGCCACAAGAAAGACAGTAATGCCACATGTGCAACAACTCACAACTTGCATGCGGACAGTCCAGCACTCACTGTGGATATGAGCGGAAGGAGGAGGATACCATGGCAGGGTAAACTTACATGAGTCAGATGTGTGTGTGTGTGGGTGGGTATATTGGATGCAGTCAGTGGAATCAAGCTGACACGAGTGTTCATGAATAAAACTGGCCTGCTAAGGCTGTGTGTTCAGTCTCTTCATCAGAGTATGTCGTATTTAAGAAACAAGCAACATCATTCTCACTCCTCAATATGGAGCAGTTCCAAATAAACTCAACGCAATCTTATTGCACAACCACGGTCTGATAATGGTTAAGCCGTGCAAAATGCAGGAGCACAGCGAATCAACTCACAACATCAAAGAGAGAAGACAAAACCATACACAGGCAGTTTTAATCAAGTGTCAGGCTGCTCAGGTAAACTGTCTATTCACTCTTAGGCATTAGTGAAACATGTGAGGGAGCCATGTCTTACCCAGACTAACCCGTCTGATTACATGTTCTTATAATATTCTCATTGGAGACATGAATGGAATTGAAGAAAATTGCTTCTTCTTTGTAGGTGACTGATTAATGTTCTTTTACTGTCTACTGAAGTCACTTTTCAGAAAATGTTATGAAACACATACACACACGCACGCACGCACGCGCACACACACACACACACACACACACACACACACACACACACACACACACACACACACACACACACACACACGTAAGATAGAAACAAAGAGAAAGTGCAAAATGCAGAAAGCATGCTCTTTTAGTCGAAGGATCCAGCATTCTACAAAAAAAGTGCAAACTGCAATGTATCATCTTCTATCACACACAACACACTATTGTAACACCATATCTGCTTAAATGATTCAAGATTGTTATTGCTTTATAAAAATGAAAATCTATTAATATACGAGAACTAAAAAAACTATAATCACTAGACATTTGTTGGCATAAAATGGCAGTTTTTATTGTCCAAACAGGAAATGTATCAGCTGCCACTTAAAACTTGCTTCGACACATATTTAAAACCCAAAATAAAAGTCTCCATTGAAAAGTTTTCATTATAATGCACAAAAAGTACCTGTAAAATAACAAATAGAGGTCTTAGCCTCACACACTGCATAGAGAACAAAATGGGCACTCATGGCCTACGTCAGGATTCAAAATTGAAAAAAAAACATTAACTGCAATTGCACCATGAATGATTCTCCATTGTAAATCACCAACTGGTTAAAGGTGACTTGTATGGTGCTCTCCACTTACATTATCTCTCATCTGTAAAACAGCACGCCAAGGTGTATCTACCCTCTTGTCCAGAAACTTTTTGTTAAAAGACTTTACACAGAGTTTATATAAAGCTTTGCAAGTTGCTTGTTTCTGACTCAAGAAAATCAATCTCTCAGAACTGAAATAAAAGCCTATGCATCATGTTAAATTTGGAGACAATGTAGTCCCCCAACATTTCCACTCCTGTTAAAAATCTCTCAAGCTGTTTGGCTCCTATATGAATGGATCTCATCCCGAAGTGATTGGCTACAATTTCACTATTTCACTGTTTGCCAGGTCTCGTCCTGCTAACTTTAAGAAATCCGCCAGGGTTGTAACTCCAGACCCGAGAAGAATAGATGCCAGTGAAGAAAGAAGCTTTTCATCAGCTATTTCCACAGCCAAACCATAGATCATAGGTTCCTTTCAAAACCAGTACAAAGATATTATGCTTCTTCAATTTTTTTTTTGGATGAACAATTAATCTCTAAGATATTCAAAACCACTCTTGGTCCAATTAAAGCACCCTGGGAGACTTGGCTCTGCCTCTGACCATCTTTCGACAGCACCGGCACACTTTTTGACCAGTTTACAGAGGAAACAACTTTAAAATCATCAATATTTTCAACATTACATTTATGTCCCTCTGACTACTAACAAGCTTAACAACGTCTTTAGCATATGTCGACAAACTTAAAAACATTCTCACACTTGACTTAACTGCTCTATAGCCAAAGCCAAACATGCCAGACAATGCACTTTAAAAGGAGCACACAATTCACCATTGACTTTTAATATGCCTTCTATGTCACAGAACAGAACTCTTGTTATTAAAATCAGGACTAAAACCAAAAGCTGCCAGAGCACTCCACAAATCAACTCGTATCTGATAAATGAAACATTATTCTGAATCAGCCTATCTGGCACACAGTAGGTCTGGTCAGAGTAGATTGCCTGCTCCAAAACTTTACTCAGTCTGATAGCAGATGCTTTAGAGAACTATTTATATTCTGTGCAAAGGATTACCACAGGTCTTCATAAACTGACATCATACAGGTCACCTTTTTTGGTAGCAAAGGGAGCACTGCTCTTCGGCAGCTCAGTGGCAACTGTCCCTTAGAAAGGCTGTCACTAAGAGCAGTCAGCACATCTGCACCCTATTTATATTATCCTTAAAGTCCACAGGTAGACTATCAAACCCTGCTGCCTTTCCACACTCCATACTCTTCTCTGTAGTTGCTCTGATGTCTGCATTAGCATCTTTGGATACCTGGGGTAGATTATAAAGAAAGGCCTTGTTATCAGCCTGATCATGCAAGATCTGATTCTTATACAGCGCCTATTGGTGCCAACCTGCCCACCATCCAAGATCTGTTCACATCCAGAGTCAAGAAGTGGGCAGGAAAAATAACTGCAGACCCCTCTCACCCTAGACACAACATGTTCCAACTCCTCCCCTCTGGTAGGCGCTACAGATCTCTGTTCGCCAAAACCTCCAGAAACAAAAACAGTTTCTTCCCTCTTGCTGTCTCTCTCCTGAACAGCTAACCCTCCGTGGCACTGTAAAAATAACCAATGTTCAATTAACCCCCCCAACCATATCTATTTATTTCACCCTTCCTGTATAACCTCGTACCATATAGTATGTATTTATGCCTGCTCTTCCTGGACTTTGCACTATTGTTTTTAAGACTTATTGGATTGTTGACCATTGCACTGTTGTAATTGTATTGTTTTGCACTGTTGTATTGTTTTGCACTGTTGTATTGTTTTGTGTTGTGATGTTTATTTGTGTAATACGTGTAAGCACACTGAGAGCCACTGCACCAAGACAAATTCCTTGTTTGTGCAAACTAACTTGGCCAATAAAAGCTGATTCTGATTCTGATGGAAGCTGACTGCTCTCTTGCGTATTTTAGCATCATCAGACAAGAGTACTCCGTCTTCAGAGCATAGAGCATGAATAAACCTTTTTTCTACATGCAAAAATAATTTAGATGGCGCATCCATCAGCTCCACACTTTGAAAAAGGGACCTGGCCAGAACTCCCTGTGCTGTTATCCCTAGCAAGTCAGCCAATGATTTGTTTTAACCTTGAGATTTTAATCCTGTTTGTTCTGCTCAGTTTTGGAGTTCAATTAGTTCTTCCTCTAATTTTTCCATTGAACGAATTTTGTCTCTTGTTACATTAATTGTAAACTCTTTAGACAAGTGTTTTATTTGTGCCTTAGCACAACTCCACCACTGTTGCAGTGACTTAAAAGATGATGTTGTGGATATAAAGTCATTCCAAAAGTATCTAAACACTTCTCTAAAATGACCATCAGATAACAAGTTAGTATTACATTTCCATACCCACTTTTTGGCTTGACAGAGCTTAAAGATAAAGAACAAAAAAAACAACCTGTGGTCTGAAAACCCATATGGAATAATAAGGCAATTTCTAAACAGACTACGCTGGTGTTTAAAACTATAAAATCTGCCAAGTCTTCCAACGTCAAAAGGTTATTATAAGAATGAACCCATGTAAATGGTTTCTGTGCACTCTGATAGTTTATCCAAATGTCAACAAGGTCATTTGAATTCATTTACTCTATGAGCCGTCTGTGCGAAGGCATATTTGGCTCTACGTCATTCCTGCCGATTGTAAATTTAGTCCAGTTAAAATCTCCTAGGAGAAAAATGTCCTCACATTCACAACTACATACAGAGTTATCTAAAGTATTTAAGAAACCAATTCTGTCAGTTGCTATAGTAGGTGTATAAACACAAAGAAATGACTCTGACTCTGGCTCTAACTTTTAAAAGTCTGCCCTTCACTATTTCCTCTGCCTGATAGGAAATAGGAGTAGAAGTCCGAAAACTAAATTGCAACCCCACCACTATTGGATGTGTTGTGACTTGAAAAAGACAGGCCAGGCTTGAACAAATAGAACATCAAATCTATTCTGTCTGACTGTTTCAAACAGTACAGCTCCCTTGCTTCTTTCTTTGGCTCCATTCAAGTTCTGAGAGTTCTGTGCACACTAGCATCATAAAACAGAGAGAATTAGAGAACATTATTGATTAAAACTATTAAATAAAATGTTTCTTCAGTACAGCTACCCTTGCTCATAAAAGATAGCACATAGCAAACTGTTCCTCATCAGGGAAATGCTGACATTTCTTGCATGTTTTGTTTCTTTCGTCCACACTAAAATTTCGACTGGCGAAAACACTCTAAGGCCTAAGCTAAAGGTTACACTACAGTCAGAAAAATCACTCTCACTCTCATTATCCATTGCACTTATATAAATTAGTTTGTCACCCTTTGGCATCTCGGCATCTCGCTCGGCATCTCCCTCTATATTTCCCCCAGATGATGATGTGGCGGAACTACGTTCCTCAATAACAGGCTTATCCATTCAAGGTTGCCCTGCCATTTCTGACACATCTACCCCTGCTTGTTCCTGGTGCACATCTGCCTTGGCTGTTTTACCAGCACTAGGTACTCCAGCCTCGGGCAGACTGCCCCTCACCCACATTACCATTAGACCTACTGGTGTTTTTATTATGTCTGTTGTCATAAGTTCATTTCTCTCTTTTATCGGGACAAGCACGTATGAGGTCTTCCATTTGGCCACAACCAAAACACTTCATCATTAGTTGCATAGACAACATAATATAGCTGTCCACCTTCAAGTTTAACATCAAATCTGAATGTTCTTTGTTACCTTTTAAGATCATGTAAACAAATGGCCTAGAGGGGATTTACTTGCGATTGGAATCTTTTTAATTGTTTATACCAGTTTCCCCCTTATGTGATAATGTGCTAAAACCTCATCTTTAATGAAAGGTGAAACATTTGACGAAGTGATGGAGTAGAGAGAGAAAGAAGAGGGCTATAAACGCCATCAACCACTTCTCCACTTTCAATCAGATAATTTGCCAAATCAATCACATTGTTCATGCAAGCTGCTGACAGAATATTGTCATCCCCTACAACTTCTCCTGCAGCCAAACTTCAATCCTCCACACTGAAGTTGATGCTATTTTAACAGCAAGGTGCTGTGTAGGTTGCTCAAACTTCTCCATAACTGGGACAGCCATGCTCCCACCACAAATATTGGAAGCAGATGCCCAGGAAACTCCAAAAAATACCTTATGTGATAGTTTCACTAGCAAAACTATATAAACCTAAAAGTACTAGTGAAAGAAAACCATTCAAATAAAGATAGAAAAGAAAGAAACATAGATAAATAGAATAGAAAGCTCGCTCTTGGCATGGCGGCCACCACTCCACACTTATTCACAATGCTCTTGCTCCGTCCATTCACTGAGTCCATCCGCTCAGAGAGAGAGAGAGAGAGAGAGAGAAAGAGAGAGAGAGATATCAGGCCATTATTTCAATTTGACTGTGCCTTAGCCCCCGGGAAAGACTGTAGCCTTTGTTTGGTATTTGGTTTGGTTGTTTGTACTGTGCCATTCATTGTTTTTTATGTGGTTGGGTTATTTTGAGGAAAGGCTGTATTTATTAGGTTAGGTTATTTGCTATCATACTATCAGAAGAGTTTTATCTTTATTTGGTTTGGTTATGTGATCTCTGCCATTCATATTTTTGTTTTGGCAGCAATATTAACACATCTGTCACATCTATATTCTGTCTTTGCCAATGTAGGAAAGGGAGTGTGTGTGTGTGTGTGTGTGTGTTTTAGGGACATAGGGATTAATGAGTCAGATGATATGTGGATTAAGAAGACCTGTTTGAACCAAATGTTCAGTGAGGAAGAGCGAGTTGGGGATTACAGATGTAAGTAAAGCGTCCAGGGGGCGGACGGGTGAGTGAGTGAGTGGGCACATTACTTGATGACACTCTTTGTGTCGTTTCCATGGATATGACTGCGGTGCGGCAGGCTGTGAAGCCACGTTTGATGTGTTGTGTCTTCAAAGGCTAGGATTTACACAGAGATAGCAATTTCCTCGCCACACCAGACATGCATCTTACCCCAACATCCCCCTCTTCTTCTCCTCCTCCATCACTAAACCGCCAGATGTGTGGAAGCAGAGGAGGTGTTGCCGATGGACTACTGTATCCGGAAGCCTCCGGAGCTCAGAGTAAATCCTCAGACCTATTCCTCGCCCGGCTCCTGCCTTCAAATATGTGCAAGGGATTTATGGGCCCAATCAGCTAGCAGGCGGCCCGGTCTCAGGCGCTGTTACCGGGTCTCTCTCCTGAGTGGGTCATTAATTATGCAGAGCCGGTATATCAGCAGGGACTTCAGCGCTGCAAAAACACTCCCCACACTAGCACCTCTGAAGGCAGGATTCCACCTGTCTGTCTGACGGACTGACTGTTCGTCAAATCCACACAAACACCGCACACTAGCCCTGCATATTGCAAATAAACTTCAAGCAAACAGACACCTTGCCTGTGCTAGCCAGTCAGACTGCCAGTGAGAGTTTCATGATGTGCATTTTACTCCCTGCATTACAGATGTACTGTCCTTATTTTATAAAACCTGAGGTAGTCCTTTCTGTGCTCACACACCAGCACCAGAGGTGAGCCCAGCAGTAGCATTAACACTCTTGTCAACACTCTCTTTTGATACTCAGTCTAATAGATTTGCTCTTTGGTTTACGGGAATCAATCAAGGCACTGAACATTGTGTCAATGTCCAATCAAAACACTGAACAGTGTGTCAATGTCCCATTAGGAGTCAGAACACTGCATCAATGTCCAATCAGGACACAGAACACTGCATCAATGTCCAATCAGGACACAGAACACTGCATAAAGGACCAATCAGGACACAGAACACTGCATTAAGGTCCAATACAGAATACAGATACAGAAAAATTGTAACAAATGAATTCCAAGTCACTATTTGAATTGTAAATGGATATACATTTCTACATTGGACAAAAAATGATACAAATATATTTGTATCGTGTTGAAGGGAAGACCTCTGTTTGCATACCAAGCTTAACTGAAACTGCTCTTGAGCATTTAAGTGAAACCCCCATTCTTGCCCCTTCCTGCCATAACCTCTTATCACCACTCCCCTGTATTCTCCTACCTGTCTGAATGGTCGAAATGCCAACAACTAATGGTAAATAGTTTTAACCAATATATTATGAGATATGTCTTTGATTTGTCAGCCATGATCCAGGTTTTAACCTTTGTATAATGATGGCCACCATTGTGAGACAGAGACTTGAGAATCCACACTACCTCTCAGCGCTTCACCTTCAGCATATCTAAATTTTCATCCAAAGACTGTCTGTTAAATACACTAAGTTTAGGGGTGTTAACGTCTATTCAAATTGGCCATGGCTACAGACTCTTTGTCTTGACCTGGGGGGGAGGGAAGGTGAGAGTTTCTGAACTCCATCCTCAGGTCAACCCAAAGTACCTTCACCCAGTGGTGGAAGAAGTACAGAAGTACCCAGGAAAATTAAAGTAAAAGTAAAAGTAAATGTACTACATCAACTATCTCACTTAAGTAAAAGTAAAAAGTACTTACTTTTAAAAGTACTTTAAGTATAAAAAGTGAAAGTACTCACGCAGTGGGTTGTCTCTCAATGTCTAGGGCTGTGCCATTTTGTTAAAGAAAGCAGATATAGCTACTGGTAATCCTTTGCGCCTACAGAACAAGACAACATGCTATATCTTTAAATATTGTATTTAATTGT
This sequence comes from Sprattus sprattus, assembly GCF_963457725.1. NCBI lineage: Eukaryota > Metazoa > Chordata > Actinopteri > Clupeiformes > Clupeidae > Sprattus > Sprattus sprattus. The sequence goes on from NC_137909.1 coordinate 10,429,776, forward strand.
GTAAAATTGGACAGAACAAGGCACGCTAGCTTGACATAGCTAACTTACCAGCTTTATCTTACCACTACAAATATAACAAAGATACAAGCATGCTATTTTGATGCTATTGCTGTATGTCAACAATGCATTTCGCTAGATAACAGTATAATATCATGTCAGTAACCAAATTAATATTCAAAAGTCAGGGCCAAGGGTGGCTCATATCAGGGCTCAGTTGAGGCTGACTGGATCCATTTTGAATAGGCAGTTGGTCAGGCTGTCTGTTAAATGTTTAGTATAACATGCAAGGCTACTGCTAGTGCTGTTGCCAAATGCACATTCTGCTATCATTGGAGCTGATAGAGCCACCTGATTGATTTAAACATTCAAAACAGCAACGCCATCCATATTTTTGTGTAGGCCACATTTTGGCGAAACTGTGTTCATAAAATGTAACGATTAACCACAAATATTAACTGTCAGGTGGGCCATTCTCTGAGCAACACGCTTAGAGGGTGTCTCCACGCTCCAGAAATCCTGACTTCGTCTTATGGTCCATTCTTCAAGTTTGGTGTTCTCATGAGATCATAACCGGGGGTGGTTTGTTTGTTTGTTGTTTGTTGTTTTACATACATTGCTGTGGAGCAGCATTTAGAGGATGTTGATTAACATGAAAATCTACCCCATTAACACTGCTTTATGAATCCCAAGTGGATGCCCCATTTTATAAACATAAGCATAGGCAGAGAGAAAGAGAGAGCAGGCGAGAGAAAAAGGGTTTGTAGGGGGTAGGGATGTACCCAAATAGGTCATTCAAACACGTTGTTTCATTTACCGCACATTGAAAAGTACATCACATCTCGTTTTTAGTTGTGTGTGCTAATTTCCTCCATTAAAAAATATTTTTTCCTGCGTTCATTTCTTTTTTGGAGGTATTACAAAAATGTAAAAGTTATCATAACTGCATGAGAAATCAGTATTTGAAAATGTGTCCTCCATACCAAGTACACGCTTAATTCAGTTTAGACTTTAGTTATTTAGTGTCCACTCTGTGTGAGAGAGGACGAGCACAGCCCATCTCATCATCACAGGCACGTTGGCCGCAGCAGGGAGCTTGTGTGTGAACTGGCAGCACACAATTTTGGTAAGACAAACAATGCTGAAATAATGACACCTTTCAATGCCAAGCCTCATCATCTCCAACTCATCATGTAGCCTAGACATTATGCCTCGTCACTGGAGGTAGGTCAACGTGTTTCTCCCCCCTGCCCATCAAGGCAAATATGATATTGTGCATTTCTGTAGAATGGGGGGGGGGGGGGGGGGTGTTGAACTGTGTGATGTTTAATTGACTAAAGGATCATGGGTAAAGAAACATTCCCGCGTATCATTTTTGTAGGCCCCTACTAGGCTACGGGCGAAGTGTGCACTGTGTTCTTGGTGTGCCCTATTAATACTATGCAGTTGCTGTGGGCGATACTTGATTTTGACTATATAGTTCCAGTGATGTAAACCTTTAACAGAAGATATCAGAAGTTGTGAACTGCTGTGGGTTTAAAACTTGTCTAGGGATACTTAAATGGAACTATGTGATACAATTGCATCAAGACCCTAGGTGTACATCAACCAGTAGGCCTATCATTCTACCCTAATAACCTCTTTCCAACTTAAAAGATTGATTTAAAGTTTAAGCGTTTATTGGCATTGAATTAGTGGGTGGAAACCCAGCTAGTGTTGTGACAGCATTATATTGTGCTTTTGTTGTGACAGAGCATGCGTTTTACGCTACTTCTGGTTAAAGTGTGCTTAATGAATAAAAACTGTGGCCAATGTTTTGTGGTTAAGCTTACTACAGACTTAATTTTAATGCAAACAACTCACTACAAACAACTCACTACAGCTAGCAGCAGAAGAGACACATAAACATATAAATGCATTAGAAGTTAACAGAAACAAACTATATTTACTTCTTTACTGTTTTTTCACCAGGAAATCAGAGTATTTATTATTCTACTGGGTGCTTCTATTCAGGGCCACAACTCATTCTTTGTCATTGTGTTTTCGTGTTCTTATTTGGGTGTTTCTGTCCCTTTAGAAACGGAAAGGGTGGGGTGGGGGGGATGAAACAAAGTATGGTAATAACATTATGATAATCTACTGAGTGGGATGGAGGCATATGCGTCACTTACTTACTTACACACACACACACAAACACACACACACACACACACACACACACACACACACACACACACACACACACACACACACAAAATACAAATGGCTCATCCCAGCAGCATTCCAGCTTCATTACTGTTTCTCTAGAGAAAAACAAAAACAGCTTTGTTTTTTCTAAGGGGTTAACAGCCATATGTTTCTTGCATCATACACTTTCCACACAGACAAGCCATTTAAAGCTGTTAAAGCTGTTTGAAGCCTTGGCCAAAATATACTCCTAAAATGTGTGTGTGGGGGAGGCTTTCTCTATGTTATATTCGTAAAACAGATTTACATGCTCTTGTTTGTAGTGTTCCCCAAACACTATTTAAATCACTATTTAACAGATTTTTGAATGGACGGTGAATGGACTTTGATTGGAATGATTTTGCTTGGCGGTGCTTGAGTCTTTGCTGCTGAGGCTGAGCCCTGGTGCTGGGTGAATGATGCGTTTCCTGTTAACGGACCGAGTTGAGTTGAGCTGAGCACCAGAATAGACAGAGAGCAAACAGGGGGAGATATGGAGCAATCAGGACGTGATTACTGCCTGGCCCTTAATGACTGCACAGGCCTGCATGCCATGGTTGGGTAATTAGGATGTCACAGCGTGGAGCAGGAGCCTACAGCATGCAGAGAGACACAGTGACAGATGGAGATGAAGAGGACACAGAGATGGCAGGACAGGTCCTGATACACACACGCACACACCTATACATACAAACACACACACACACACACACACACACACACACACACACACACACACACACACACACACACACACACACACACACACACACACACACACACACACACACACACACACACACACACACACACACACACACACACACACACACACACACACACAAAAGACACACACACGCACAAGCACTTCAGTGACCCTGAACTTTTAAAACCATTCATTCGGCAGTAATAAAGGTTCAACAACCTCAACAACTATTTCTCAACAGCATTATTGTATTTCTCTTAAACATCCTCCAACTTCAGGAAAATGGGTGAAAGAGCATGTGAACACACTGGCGGTGAAATAGACTAGGTCTTACCAAACAAACATGGTTAGATAGACAGACAGACAGACCTGTACTGTACATAGACAGCTAAAGAGAGAGAAAGGTAGGTAGTCCGATAGAAGGAAAGGCTTTAAGACACAACACAGAAACATACAAATAATAAGAAAACCACCTGGACAAAAGAACAACAGCTACAACATTGCATAACTCTATACCCATGTAACTGGCAAGTCTGTCTCTGTTATTACTGTTGTGGTAATAGGTTTGATCAAAATCTTTTTACTTTCTTCACAACTGCTGTAACAACTGCTCTGCTTTACTTTGTTTAAAAATCAATAAAATGAAGACAAAAAACTTTCATCACATTAAACATTAAACAAAAGGTTTCTTTAATAGCACCCTATAAAAGTAAAATTGAAAAGCATCCACATTCTGGAAGTCTGACAAATAGTGATAGATTTAGCTTCTGGGCATGGCAGAGGTGGATGGTTTAGGCTGGGAAGTAGTTAGTAAGTGATTCAGAATTCCAGACCAACAGACAATACACATGTAGTCTTGTTTTTAGTATTACTGATGTCTTTGGGAAATCTGTGAGATTGCCTTTCTGGTAAATCATTATTGCTGTCCAAGAGTACAAGAACCCCTTTGACGAATCACTGAGAAAGAGTCTGTTCTCACTTGCACTTGCACGTTGCAGCCTCCCTCTCTCTCTCTCTCTCTCTCTCTCTCTCTCTCTCTCTCTCTCTCTCTCTCTCTCTCTCTCTCTGCTGCTGTTGTGTAATGTGTCTGTTAACATCAACTTTCCTTTAAGGTTAAATTCAGTGCCTGCTACCTTATTCTCATTTCATAATTAATAAAAGACATTTATGAATAAGAAATGGTAGAGTAATATGCTAATGTAGAATTACAATGCATTTGAATTCCAAATGATGTTCTTTTGATTAATGAATGAGCTGGATACCTGTCACCACTGGCAGAGCTGTGTTTACATATTAAAAAAGATTTCTTTTTTTTCTTTTTCCTAATGCAATGTTTGCAACTTTAAAGTGACTGTCTAGATACAGTGTTGTAGCAAAGCAAAAATAATTGTAAAACAACACACTCATTTGTTATGTTACAGTGATGAACAAAAGGTGGCATAATACACAATCTCCTTCTCCTCAGACATCAGTTCAGTGGTGGGAGAGAGAGAGAGGGCTGCAGTTTCAGCACCATTACTCTGTTAGAGAGGGCGGAGCACACAGGAATGAGTGTGTGTGTGTGTGTGTGTGTGTGTGTGTGTGTGTGTGTGTGTGTGTGTGTGTGTGTATGTTCGTATGAGTGTGTGTGGAGTGAGCAGTCTTTCATCAGGAAGCATGGAGGTCTGATATTAAAACCCCAGACTCATCCCCCCCTTGTCCTCCATCTCCCCCTCCACCCTCCCAAAACAGCCCCATCTGGCAGCGGTGCTGTGTAATAGTAACTCATTGTGGCACGGGTCTTAAGGTTTAGTGAGCTCCTCTGCCTCAGAGCCCGTGCTGCGCGTCTGCGTTGCCCTCTGCGGCCCCCTCGACATGCCTGATGGGCCAGACTGTCTGAGCGCTTTAGAGGCCTCCAGACGAGATGAGCGCCCAAACTTGATCAAGTTTATTACGTGCGCCTGGCTGGGCTGGGCGTGCGGGTACCGCGCCGTGCTCCTCTGTCTGCAGGGATGCTGCGGCGGCATCAAGTGGAGTGGAAGGGAAATGTGGGCACTGGCTGTGGGCGAAATGACTTCCTCGTGCCCACATGCTGCATGGCACAGACAAGGAGCACTTGCTTCATATTAGTTCATCACTAATTCAAGATGGCAGCCAGAGTAACTGCAGTAGTCTGCAACGAGGTGGGGAGACGCAGGGAGACAGCAGTGAGAACTACGGGGAGAAGTCTATTTCCGTCATCATCATCAGATCCGCACTGGCCCCCTCCGTCCCAGCACTACAAGACTATTTCAGTCTTCAGTGATACATCTGTTTGTAATAGATCAGATAACAATGGCCTACTCCATCTCATTACTGCACTGGCGAGCTCAGTCTTCTTTATTCTACCTGACTGGAGACTTGCTAACATTAGCTCACATCTCAGCTAATGTCTGGCTATTTTAGTTTTGTATATTATATCCGATTTTATTATATGGCTCCTCAGACGCCGCAAAAAGCTCCACTGGATTTAATGGGTCATCTCAGCGTTAGGCTCCAATATTTTTTTCATAATGACAGCTGAAAAAAATGAATGACCACTGCCATTGGCAACAGGTTAGGTTCTTGTGATTCGCATCTTTTATTTCAGTCCGTCTTTAGCAGCATTAAGAAAAATTGAAATATATACTTTGGTGAAATGTTCATCATAATAAGCAGGATAAAGTATAGTCCAACTTTCATTTTTGAAAAATAAATCCCCTAGGATAATACAAAACCCCTCCATTGGTGTCCTGTTTATCCTGTCATGATACATTTTTCATGGATGACCGGCAGACCACACATTACCCCTTACGTAATAGATCAGCTAACATGGGTGTTCTCGATCTTATTGCCACTCTGATTATTTCTGTCTTCTGTAGTCTGCCTACTTTAGACTAGACTACTCAGCAAAGACTCACTCCAATTCAGCACTTCTCTGATTAATTCAGTCTTGTGTGTTACAAATGCTCGTAATACATACGTAGCTATTACTGCTGCCTAGGCAACACAATTAAGCCTACGGGTTTTTCAAAGGTATACACGGTAAGTATCATGTATCATTGTCAGTTCATTAACATAATAACTTGCATTAGAGGATGTCTTTTATCTTTAGGGTTGATATCAAACATCCACATGTTTCTGGAATGGTTTGAAAAAGGCAATTTTTTAAATGATATATGTTTCTCACTGACAGAATGCTGCATCCATCATCCATCCTCAAATGATAAAGTCAGAGTCCTGCGCAATCCCAAAGAGCCTTTAGGTGCAGGAGAGTGTTTGCTTTTGCACTGCACTCTCCAAAGCAGGAGAGTAAGATACGTATGGGGCACCAAGTGTCACAGACCTTTTTCCGTAGACAGTATGAATTGAAAAATACAAAGCATTGTGTCTACGAAATATTGAGAGCCCAAATCGAATAATTTAGTAGACAAAATGCATTACTGTGATGCTCAATTTTGTCTGGAATGAATGCATTTTGCAGCACAAGATGGGTCGTATCTACAAAAATTGGGACGAGACACTTGGCGCATCCATTAATATAAACACAGAGTGGAGGCTGTTGACAGAGGCTTTTCCTGAGAGACACAGCTCTGTCTAGTGCTTCTATCTGTCTCCATCGATCACACAGAGCCTCCACTGAGACTCAAGCAGGGTTAGTGAATGTAAAATACCAATGGGGCTGTTTACTGTCACACATCAGTCTCATGCAGCCAGAGTGTATGCGTTATACATACGTCAAAATCAGACACAAACACATTTACACACGGACAATTCTAGCGTTCACACACACACATACACATGCATGCATGCACATACACATACACATATACACACATGCATGCACACACACATATACACACACACATGCACGCATACACACATATACACACACACACACACACACACACACACACACACGCAAACAGACATATACAGTATAGTACATGCACGCATGCACACACAGGTGGAAGGGGGAGAGCAGTGAGCCTGGTGAGGCTTACATTATGAGGTAAAAAGTAAATCATTGAACGAAATGAAAAATGAAAACTTTGAAATCTGGTGTGAAATTCTATCTAACTCTGACAGCATAGCGCAGTCAATGAAGTCATCTGGAGGACAGCTGTGGGCTCCACTCTCCAGAGCACAAGAAATGCAGTTTTCATGCTTTCATGCAATTGCTATCGTCCTCCGAGTCTAAGGGAGAGTGGGGCATGGTACAAGCCATATTCCCGTAGTGTAAAAGAAGGTCATGTGTTGCAGACTTGAATGTGTCTTTATCAAAGTTTTAAAAAGCTAATAAAGAAATAATAATAAATATCATCAAAATAGATTTTACCCTCCAGCAAACGCAAATGTAAATAGCTAAGGCTATTAATGACATAATGACACCTGCAATCAGACATCACCTAACTCCCCCATACAACAACATACTGATTACTGAAATAATTCAGCAACTGGGTTAATCAAGTCCGTAACACAGGAAATGAAAAGCCAATGGTCACATGATTAATAGTGGCAACTACCTTTTTTAATGAAAAAGTAGTCAAGATTGCTTATCACATTGAAATACCAACATCTATACAAGGCACTTGCTGAAATTGTTTAAATAAAGATTTTAACATTGCTCAGTTTAAAAGAGCAAATGGACATGGTTATCATGTGTCACACAAGGAGGTATTGTAGATACCTGGATAGAGTGGAGAAATACCAGCCCCATTTATTTCAATGGCTAATACTATGCTAGCTACTTCAGTCCAAAAGGTACCAAATTGACCGCCGACATCTTTAAAAAAGTTGTTGCATGGGTGCTCACTTCCGGCACTACGGAATTAGGTGCCACATTACAGATGACCACAACAGTATGTCGCCTATGCGGGTTGGTGGATGTTCCCTGCTTGAAAACGGCCAGTTCATGCACGAGTTTAGAGTAGGGCATCCTTCCTTACATGTGCCATTCCATGTTTCAGAATAATGCTAAAAGAAACAGGGTGCTGAGATTTGTGTCATGGCTAATGCCTTTTGGCCCAGACTTTTATATAAGCCTTTTATATAGGCCATATGGGAAACAAAACAATGCAAAAAATTGCACGGTGTCATGTCGTGTAATATATAGGTAGGTGATTTGATTGAGAATGAAGTTATGAAGTACTGCAAATGAGGAAATTAATCTAAAGCATCTCTGGAAGACAAAGTCCTTCCACAGCACATATTAATATAATTATTGATGTGTTCTGTACAATATAAATAAGTCTTGATTTTGAATGTGTGGAATTTTATATGTAATAACTGCATGGGTAAGATCTGTGCAACAGCCCATACTTCTCTATAAATAGGATTAGTAGCTTCAGCAGTTCTCTGTGAGATTATTCCAGGACAGTGTTTTTGTAGTTTAACTTCTGTCTTATAACGATTAAAATGTCTTTATGCTCTGCTTTTAATTGCACTATAATTCAACTGCATGTAGCCTAAGGGTGTGCGCTTCTGTCAGTACGTTGTTTTCTTTTGAGTTGATTTGATTAAATTACTTTGCCACCAGAAGGATAACATACTGCGGACCTTACACATTGGGCGTACGAAACGTATTTTTGACTTTCATTAGGCTGCAAAATGTTACCCTACTAGTAACCCATGGATGTAAACTTTTGCCGCTTTAAGACAACTATGCGCGTTCCCAAACGGTTTGTGACTCTCGGAATGTTTTCAACAAATACCAATCCACATAGAAGACTATCTTTTTAGGGCCTGTTGTCATTTATGGTGCCTTATTGGCTTTGAGTAGAAATGGTGCCGGAAGTGAGCCTCCCAGGTCCGACAATTTTAAAGATGTCGGTGGTCAGTGGCCTCTGTCGGTAGACGATGTGTGGAAGGGTAGATGATTGGTATACCAGGAAGTCATTCTAAGTGAATTCCAGTCACCTGACCAGAATGGAGAAACGATCCATCTTCACAGAAGTATCATTGATTAATGATAATACCAGGACCTTTAGTTGTCCTTGAGTAAGGATGTCAATTGCCTGGCTTTTAATGTTGTGTCAACGTTAACGTTGCTGTTCAACATTTATAGTACCCGAATTACGCTTGTGGTGGAGCAATGTTGGTGTATGTAATCGCTAACGGTAGATAATGTAAAGGACTGATATAACACATCACAAACACACATACAAACACACTTCTGGGTATACTGATCATCTACCCTTCTACCCATTGTCTACCGACATCCTTCAAATCCTGACCCCCTGGTTGCACACTGGCATTCGTATTCCTGCTTCTTCACTGCCAGCTATATAAAACCCTCAAAAAAAGTTCTAATTAGTCACCTTTACAACAAGGTACAACTTGCAAGAATCGTGCATTCGTGGAATGAGCAACACAGCTAACCGTGTGGGTAGCGGCCCAAAAAATTGTGCCAAAACCCCTGCAATATTCTTCTGTTGGTATTCACTCTTGTTTTGAGTTGATTGGTGAATTTGATGATTCTCCCACAGTATTAAGGAAAAACAACACATATTGACCATTTGTACACTTTATTCATTTTACACTGTCAGGGACCTCAGTAACACAGCTAACCGTGTGGGTATCAGCCCAAACAAATTTGCAAAAATCCCCTGCAATATTCTTCTGTTGGAATTTAGTGAGATAGCGGAATGGGATTCTGGAGCCAGTGGCGATCCCATATCTCCAGAATCTGGGACCTAACTCCATCCTCCAGGATGACACCGCTCGCCCCCACAGAGGCAGGATCATCACAGAGTACCTCCAGAACTTGGGAGTGGAGAGGATGGAATGGCCTGTCATGAGTCCAGACCTCAACCCAATTGACCCTTCCGCAAACTCCGCCCCCCTTAGCAACGTTTGGTATATCAGTCAAGCATTCACGTTTCCCAGGTTCTCAGCATTGGTATGAATGGGGTGGCAACATGTTTTTAACCGTGTCAATTTCAGCTCTACCCAAAGAAATCATAAGCATTTTTTGGAAAAACAGCAAGATCTCAGATCGAAGCAGGCAAAAGGGTCTGCAATATGCTTATATAGGCTACAACCACGACATTACATGCCGTGTTTGTAGACAGACAAATGCTAAGGCTAACAGGTTCATTCCAGCTATGTTTATTTGTTCTATTATCTACACAGTCGCCGCTACGCAAACATGTAAGGTGGTAAAAACTCGTATTTTAAGCAAGGGTTTTCTCACGTTTTCGATGCAGTGGGCAGATTTTAGCGACATAGCTTCTTGGAACAAAGTAGGTGCTTCTGTTTACGTTGCTGGCATTCAGCTGATGGGGGGGGGGGGGTCGTCTACATTGTTTGATCCACAGCAGGCATTTCTCTCTCTGGGTCTTGGGTTTCAGGAAGGGATAAAATGTTACCCCTCCCTCCAGCCTTTTTGGATATCGACTGTCAGAATTACACACTCCATAAGCACAACGTTTCATTTTCTCTTCTCGAGCAGACGTCTCTCTCATTGACTTCCATTCATCAAAATGGCTCGCTTGACTGAGGTCCCGAGCTTAGTAACCGTTGCTATGCTATGATTGATCAGTTACCGTTTTGGGGAGTGGTCACGGAAGGGTCAATTGAATACTTGTGGGATCAGCTTGGGTGTGCTGTACGTGCCAGAGTGACCAACACTTGCTACAAATGATGGTTCAGGAATGGGATGCCATCCCACAAGAGGTGCCAAGCTGTTGTGGCTGCGAATGTCCCTGACAGTGTAAAGTGAATAAAGTGTAAAAAATTTCAATATTTGTTGTTTTTTCCTCAATACTGTGGGAGAACCATCCAATCCACCAAGCAACTCAAAGCAAGAGTGAATCGGTATTATTAAAGAGGAGGGATAATCGACTGAAGAAACGTTTCAGAACTTTTTTTGAGGAGTTTAGTTCCCCCTGTTCCTCCCTCCCAGAGCGCAATCTACAGGCCTGGTACCAGGACGTTGTGTGCACAGTGTGCATTGTGAATGTGTACACTTAATACATGCAAATTAGGAATTAAAACACTGATTCTTATTTATAAAGAAATAATCTAGAATAGACCTGGACCCACTACACAATCCATGCCAAATTGAAATTAAAATCCATAAGTGAAGTCCAGTCAGAACAAGCTACCCTGAGTGTTGAATTAAGATGGTATCCATTGGCTATGGCATAAAATACAAACATTTAAACCTTAAAATGCTTAAAATCTCAAACTCATGTCAAATCTCCTAAGGCACACGCAACCCCAACACCCCCCCTCCCATTCCCCCACTCCCCACCACACACACACACACACACACACACACACACACACACACACACACACACACACACACACACACACACACACACACACACACACACACACACACACACACACACACACACAAAAACACACAGATGCACACAAACACATCACAGGCACATAGTCCACTCACAAAAAGGCCACAGAGCCACTTGATGCTAAATTTCAAATGCAGCAAAAGACAGACAGGCACACACACAAACAAACACACAAGCCAGGGAAAAACATAAATTCAGATCATGTCGGGAGATGTGGGGCGTGTTGAGACGTATCAATATTGATTGGATATGACAAAAAGCAAATACCAGAGCAGAGCCTCACATTGAGAATAGAAACAAAGCATCAGATCTGAGCACAGGTTGCCAAGAGAACAAAGCACAAGTTCTTTATAGCCCTCTCTCACTGTCTACAAACACACACACACACACACACACACACACACACACACACACACACACACACACACACAACACACACACACACACACACAGAATATTTCTCTCTTTAACGATTCATCCAGTGACATTCTATTATTAATTAATCAGTACTTTGGCGAAAATGCTGAGTCTACCCACTTCCCGTCAACAACACTGTCAGTCTTGAATGAGGACGAGAAAAAAGTAAGTGTGTCAGACATGAGGGATGGTGTAGCTTGATGAAGAGAGAACATGTTTGGAGTTTGTACAGAGTGCAGAGGGACGTCTACTCGTCTCATTTATTGTTCACAATCACAGTCATGGAGGATGGACATACCCGTTGAAGAAAGAAACATGCTTTGGAGAAACCCTTCCCTTTAACACAGTCTACTACCCATCACTCTTGACAACCTGCCTCAGTGAAGTGATGATCTCTCAGTAGAAAAATGAGAGCGAGAGTGAGAGAGAGTGCTAGGTCAGACAGGGCGAGGTAAACTAGAAACTGATGTGAAAAGATTGAAACACCGTGTTTAGTCTTAGGCCTTGTGGTATTGGACACTAAATAAGAAGGCCACAACAACAAACTAAGTCGCCGCGTTTCCTAGGCACGTCCTCACCGCGTCCTAATGACGGACGCAACAGACTTTTGTTATACTTTGAACCGACAACGGAGACTTCTACAGTCCTTACTGTTCATCCCCTCATAACTCTCTGGACTGGTTCATCTTGGCTGGCTTTTGTGAAGCATAGGGGTGCACACTTATTGCTAACACCCCGCCAAACATTTCACCTCACACACAAATGAATTTACCGCTGATCAAAATCTCAAATATTGTTCCGTCAAAGTCACTGTTATTCAGTTGTCTTTACATATAGCATATGAGAAAGAATGACGGTGTACCATACCACGCTTGGTCGACCAAAGTTGAATGACTTCTTGCCTCTATTGTATCATTTCCTGTTTAAGTGCGCTCCCATCCCGGGTTGACTTTATGGTTTGGGCAGGTTGGCGAGGAACACGGTTTTGCCCTTGCAAAATTCAATTTACTATGTCATAAGGTTTCCAATGGCAAATGTGACCTATAAATGTTGTTATCATCATTATTTTAAAGGTTCTGATTATTATTGGTACCTGTGAGAAAGGCCCGAGCCGGCCACCTCACCATGTGGGATGTAGCCTGGTAGAGTGGGGTTGCAGGCACAAACACACGACGCAGGAGACAGTGGCTTCCATAAAAATAGCTACATTTATTTACAACAGGGCTTTTTAAAAACCCCAAAACATACAAACACAAACTGAACATGCTAAAGCCTATACTAGACAAGGTACCCCTCTGAGCAGTCAGGTTTGGTCTAGTACCTTGTCCAAGCTCCATACAGCATGTTCAGTCTGTCCTCCCCTCTCAAACAATGAGGTGCACCTTAAGTAGGGCCACCTTGGTCCAATTAAGAGGTAATTGGACCCCTCCACAGGGGTGGGGAAATCCGGATCCAACCATTTAGGTAGGGGAGTCCAGTCCTTCTTCCTTCATGGACCACAGTGAGAAGGGGGAGGGACTTCACCTTTTCACAGTACCATTTTAACTTTGTATAATGAGTATTTCTTCTGACGCATGATATCACCCCTGTGCTGTGGGCCTGTTGTGGTATTGGCCAATTAGGGAGAGTTTAGCTACCTGAAATAAATAAATATGACGAGGTCCCCTGGTGGCCGAGGGCCTTCCCAATGGGACGCACCACCCTTGGGTTCCCCAGTTTGAGAACCGTGGGCTTAGAGGTACTTGGGAGGATTGTGTGCTGAGAGAGAGAGATGAGAGTTTGGTTGGTGAGCTATATATGCTCTTTTGTATTTTCCTCAGAAGAGTGAGGATGATACCTATGTGCTGCCTCAGTGTAGGGACATTGGGTACCACACTGTACTTTTGACTGTACATATACAGCTTTTGTAAATATTTTTTGATTCCATTTATATTCTTAGTCTTTTTGTTTATATTTTTCACATTTGTTGATTATGCACCTGGTGGAGGATAAATACATTTCCAACCACAGTTTTGTCTGCCTGCTGCCTTTTGTGCTTACCCTAAAAGACTCTGACACGGTTTACCTTTGACATAAACAACACACTTTTCGGTAACACTTTCTATGAAGCCCAGCGTTATAAGGCCCTATAAGGACATTATAAATAATTAATATTTAAATAAATAAATAAATAAATAAATAAATAAATAAATAAATAAATAAATAAATAAATGATCATAGTTTTGTGTGGGTAGTCATGAATCCTATGAAGCCTGCATATATGAAGCACTATAAGAACATTCATAATAGCTTTAAAAACTAGTTAAGTCATTGTGGCACTCATTATAACTATGTATATAGGTCTTCACGGCACATCATAACCACCTTTGTGATATATTATGCATATCCATTAATGGTTATTAGTAGGGTGACTAGGCTGCTATACAGACATAGAATATTATAAACTTTTAGAAGATCCTATAAGTGGACTTTGTCAGCTTTAAGTAAAGTGACAAAAGGGTGGTGTTGTTATGAACAGATATAAGATTCTATAAGTGTACTTTGTCAGCTTTAAGTAAAGTGACAAAAGGGTAATGTTGTTTTAAACAGATATAAGATTATTATAAGATAAGAGAAGAGAAGATAAGGCATTATGAACTTGTTAATAGTGCTGACAGTAAATACAACAGGATACAGATGAAAACCCTTTTATTTAAAACTTTCTGGAGGTGCTCAGACTTTATACAAAAACACATTGTAAAGATTTCGGGCTAAGACTTTTGAACTTCAGAGTTGCTGTTATTACTCCAAACCCAATGTCCCTACACAATAAATACTGATAGTTGCAGAAACGACGAAATATTAAAGTTGTCTACATAAAAGCATAACTTTGACACTGCGCGCTTTTGGACCAATGAAATCTGTTCATCAACCAGTCAAGCAAATATTGATGGTAATACAGCTTTCAGATCTGAGAGCACGCTCAAGAAGGTAGAAGACGTAGGACTGAGAAGGTAAGAATGAGTGCCACAATGACAACTAGTTTTTAAAGGTATTATGAATGTTCTTATAGTGCTTCATATATGCAGGCTTCATAGGATTCATGATTACCCACACAAACCTATGATCACATATTTATAATGCATCATTTTATCTTAGATTATAACCATTTATAATTAACTGACATAACGTTTCAGAGCAGTGGATATGAGTCATTGTGGAGATGCTAAACATAGTTATAAAGAGTGCTACAATGACTTATAGCTACTTTTAAACGTCATCATTAATGTCCTTATAGGACCTTATAAAGGCAGGCTTCATAGCAAGTGTTACCCGACAGTCACATATTTATAATGCATTATTCCGTCTTTAATTATAACCATTCATAATGAACTGATATAATGTATCATAAAGGTGATTATGAGTCATCATGAAGACATTATACGTAGTTATAAAGTAGCTATAAGTCATCGTAGCTATCGCTATAAGTCATTATTAAGGCCCTTATAATGTCCTTATAGGGCCTTATAACGCTGGGCTTCATAGAAAGTGTTACCCACTTTTCTTATATGGGTTTACTTGACTGTGAATGTAAACCCAACCTTATCACTGTAGAAACATTGAAAAGTCGGCGCAGCCTCTTGTTACTTTCTACAGTTCTACATGAACTGACCGCATGAGTAATTCACTGAGGACTCCTCGACTGATAGAGCTCCTTCTCTGAACCAACCAAAGAGAGAGACTCTGGATGTATTTACTGCTAACTCCATCTCTACATTGGCTCCCTACAAGCAGGGACACATGCAGGACTGAAGTTCATGGCTCGATCACGTTGTGCTACCATAGAAGGTGCCACTCACCGCCTAAGTGGCAGCATCTCATTTCAGTAACGTAGAGAAACTGTCTATTGATGAAAACAGACGTGAACGAGAGTGCCTGGAGCACAGACAAAGACTGTATGTGTGACAAAGACTGCACTGCAAAACAAGCCATGTTTGAAACTAAATCGGTTAATTAGAAGATTATCTGATTATGTAACCTAACCTACTTAATGGTGATTTTACATGATTTGACTCTCTTTTTGTCATTGTTTTGAGTTAATATACTCAGCAGTACTCAGCAGTACCAGCTGCCAGCAAACTAACTGCCATGGATTTTAAATACACATTGAAAGAAATACTTAGCATTAATCAGATAAGTACTAAAGCAAATGTGTTTCTTGGGCAATAGTTCATTATGTGCAACAGTAACACAACCCTGGTTTTACACGCTCAACAACATTCTACACAAAAGTGTACTCTAAATCACATAAAATACTTCAGAACACATCTTATGTACCTCATGCAGGCATTAACTGACGTAAATCTGATTTACTGATCATTAACTGATCATAGGATTATGATAACATCACCCAAAGCATGCAAAATCTCTTATAATGCTTCTAAATTGCTTCTAAAACATCTATAATGTTTCATACATTTTTTAAATGGCCACTATGACTATCCCAGTGATACCTTTGAAAATCTAGGCCCAGGGTTCCCAGTCTGTGCCAGACTACTACGAGGCACATTATAATGCATTATGAAGAGTTACTCTTTGGAGCATGGTTTGCATTGGTAGGCACCTTTGAACTTTTCAGATATGAAGTTAGCCCAGACTTTCAGATGTCAAGTTTGGACCATGAAATGCTCGTAAGGACACAATTCTGAGAAGCCTACTTGTTACTTCTCATGCAGAAAGGAACAATTCCATATAATATTGAATCATATTCAAACTAAGAAAATAAAAGCACATCTATGTCTTTTAAACAAGTTACAGATTGTTTATTTGGTTTTATCCAGTTACCATTATTTGCCTGTTTTTGATGCTCTCTAAACCCCGACAGCTACATTCACAGCCCCATCAACATGTCAAGCACTTAAAGCTAATCGCCTGTCTCTTCTAAAGCACTGAGACCCACTGCAGGGAAAAGAACAGAGGAAACTCTCCTTCAAAGTGACACATCTTTGATATATCCTTCAAGTCAAAAAGGGCTTTAGCACGCCGTGTCAGAGACGGTGACACTTTCAGTCAATACTGGCATAACATCTCCTGTCACTCAAAAGCTCAGTTCCTTCAGAGAGTTGCCTCTGAGATGCCCTGGGAAACAGTTTGAGCCTCACTGCCCTCGGCTCTCATTGTTTTGATCTTTTAATAAAAGGCAGTGTGTGCTGTGACGAGTGCAGAAGAGGCTGTTCTGTAATATGAGTCAGGGTTTTCTGGAAGTGCAATAACATTCTGGGGTGTTCTGTAATAAGTCAGAGTGTTCTGTAAAGAATGTAAGATAAGTCAGGATATTCTGCAATAAGTCAGAGTGTTCTGTAAAGAATGCAAGATAATTCAGGGTGTTCTGAAATATGAGTCAGAGTGGTCTGTAATAAGAGTCAGAGTGTCCAGTAATAACAGTTCTAGTTTCCTGCTGTGTGATGTCTCACTGCCTCATGCTCCTCATAGCTGAGTTTAATCTTTCAGAGGTGGAGAGGGGATTCACTTAATCATGTTGAATACATCTCTCCACTCCTCTCGTGATAACCTGGGGGGCAGGCTGAGGGTGTGTGTGTGTGTGTGTGTGGGGGGGGGGGGTTGAGATGGGGACACCACTGTCCCACAGCAGGCCTCATTTCCTTCACTTTTGTCTTAAATGAGACGTATCTTTGTTGGCAAGATATTCGTAAGGAAGACAATTATGCTTGTCAAAGATACAGGATGTCCTATAGGAGCAAGTTTATTCATCCAGTCAATGTACACATCCTACCAACAATTTCTCATTCTTTTTAACATTTTGCAACTGCTTTTGCACATCCATGCAAAAGGGTACGAACAATCGTCAGCTGTTTAGTCTTACCTCCCAAAACATCTAGGTATCCATTCATTAGTCATCACATGCAAATGGGTTATTATGTGTCAACCATATGCTTCATTAGTGTAAACCCTCATAGGCCACTAAGCCAGAGTGGATGGGCCAGGACAGCATGACAGAAAAATGTCAGAAAACAATGTGTTCGGTCACATTTTCATTATTGGGCTTTACAGCACACATAATCTAACATTCCTTGTATAAAATCATCCAAAGGATTTCATTTGTGGGAATGGGAGGGGTTTTGTATGAGACAGCATGACAAATGACATACTGTAAGTGGTCATTTGGGTCAGTGTAAACTTCATAACAACAGCATTTGGGAATGGTTTGGTGGAAGCATGCTGATCTTTTATCTAATTCACACAGTCATCATAATAGAATTGATGTGACATACACCATTGTCCCATTAATTCCCAACAGGCTACATTTCTTGCTACTGTCCAGTCTCTGAAGTGTTTCACTGCATCCCGCTGAGATATTTTTCAACTATCATTTGGAACCTTGGTGAATTGAAATTGCTGTCAGTGACATCAA
>NC_137909.1:10452851-10513644 GCF_963457725.1 Sprattus sprattus
ATGAAGCACATTTGAACGTACCCAGGACCTAGAGCAGAGAGTAGAAAAAGAGAGTGATGGGAATGATTTAAAGGTATGTCCACATTTCTGGAAAAGAGGCTGTTGACATTTGAGCTCCACAGTCAATCTAATTATACGCCTCCCTTCCGCGCTCCTGAAGCAATGTGTTGATTGGCTGCATTTGTTTATCGCTCAGTCCAAGTCACTTTGTTTGTTTCCCATTTGCAGAGCCAGGACTGTGTACGAAAACCAGAGCTTTTTGAGCACGCGCTGAACGGACAGCTAGTGGACCAAGAAAAGCAATTCACAGAATTTGGCAAAAAGTGTATTGGCTTAGAATCGCAGACTCTACCTTTAATCTTTAATCTCATTTGAGGTTTTTTTTAATGTTACTCACATACTGACACCTGATGGGGTCCTCCTGAACCAGCTCTCTCACCTGTCAGGCGAGACAGTCCAGGTTTTCACTCTTTCAAGTGCTCAATGATCACAGCTATCACACAGAGGACAGCCTCCCTGCCTTATACCCTCACCATTCAGCTGACTGACCTGACCCACACTCTCATCAGTCAGTAGTCAGAAGTACTGGACAGGGCCAGCGATGGGCTAACATCAAAGAGCTGCGTAAGAAATAGCAGTGTCTTACAGATCCATGTAATCTACACACACACACACACACACACACACACACACACACACACACACACACCTACAGCCTACTTTGAAGGCTGCTGATGGATCATCAGTGAAACATGATGAAACCTTCAGAGGGAATTACCTCATGCAATCCACAGCCCATCTACACCACACGGTATGTCCACAACCAGACTGAGATCAGATCGTGCACGGTCCCCATACGTGGAGTATCGCTGAGGATTTTCTCTCGGAGAGAGAAGAAAAGTCATAATCCCAGATGCATATCACAAGGAGGAGATTTTCCGAGGATTTCTTACGATAATCTTTCAATTACTGTAAATCATTTAAGATCCGCTTCAGGTGCACGGCTAAAGCTTTTCATTATCTGAATGTCTTTCATATAATGAAGGGTGCATCAGATATTACTGAGAGGGCACACTGTTCAATCAGTCTTAGTCGAGGGGTGCAATGTATCCCTATAACTGCTCCAAGACGTCAGAAATGGGTGAGCTAAATGAATGGGGCTAAGGAGGACTGCAGGGTTTATAGCAGTGTAAGTGCTCAGAAACAGACAGAACAGCCTGGGGAAAGCGCTCCTGCGGCTCAATGGGGAGAGCCAGGTGACAGGAAAACTGATGTCATGGGGTCGTTGGGGTCGAGGTCATGGTTCGAGGTCAGGGAACACACATACTGATGGAAAAATCTATGGCTGTGCTCGATTGGTCAAAAGAAAATTAGTCCTATGTCCTTTTTCTAACCACGATTTCCTTGACCTCAATAGAAAACGTCATGAGGTGTTAAGGAGAATTCATAATGACGAATCTCACTGCACTTATTAGGCTATGCAATTATGCGATGGCAAATGCTATTGATGTGGGTCATGGTCATTGATTGTTGTTACTATGGCCAGGAATAGTGGTATTCCATTATCTCCTTTCCTTTTGTCCAGTGTACCCTATGCTAAAGATAAGAACGCAAGCATTGAAGCGCCTTATTTTCACCACTGCTCAACAAGCTCTGATCCTGCCTTCCATTTAGATTCTTCCAGGTCGTTTCACTCTGTTAGGTGCTTCCTACGCAAAAAAAGACTATTTGACAGCATGTTATGTCTGTGCTACACTCTAAGTTACTTCAGATAAAAGCATCTGCTAAATCTAAATGAGAAGCCCCTGCTTCTAAATGACCTGCCACATGCTAGCGCTAGTTTTCGCTCACACAGAATAAGATGCTACTTTAACAGCTTTTGTGTGAAAACACTTGGATTGGTGTTGATGTTCTTCATCATGTCAGTGTCTAGAACAGCTGCTCATTTTAAAATTTGTGTTATGTCAAAGCTGTAAATGAGAGTGAAAGTGTATTTCCCTCTGTTATGATACCAATGTAGAGACAAATGCTCAGACAAAGGACGTTTTTTTTCTTCCTAATCTTGGCCCTCAAGGGCTCTCATCAAGAGCACACTCTATGCATCTCACCCGCGCAGTGTGTCTGACACGTTGTGAAACATTAGCCATGGATCTATTCCCAACACTGAAATAAACAAAGCCTTCCACCAGAACGCCATTCCCTCCTCTTCCTAGACGTCTAAGCATGAAACTTTCCAGTATAGAAACATGCCTTAAGGGCACCAGCATGGAGCCTGGCTCTGTCTGTCTCAGTACAACCCTTTGCATGGTTTGGAGCCTGGCACTGTCTGTTCGTGTTTAACCCTTTGCTGCTCTTGGTGGAGTCCAGCGTGAAGCACGTCTCTTTCATCCCTGTTCCTGTCTCTCAATGTGTCTTGAACCTGTCCTTTGGCTGTGTCTCAACACGTCTCTGTCCTCTCGGATGGTTGATGTTTGAGCTCAGCAGCTGATCAAATGATCCCCCCTCCCTTCTGTGCTGCGAAAGCATGTTAATCGTCTGGAAGTGGTTACGACTCAAAACAACAATGTTTGCTTCCCATTAACAAAACCAGGACTGTAAGAACACCACAGTTTGTTTTTGTCTGAGTGCATACACTGAGCAGAGAGCAGCAAGAGGACTGTAAAAAAAACCTAGCTAAATGTGAAAAAAATTGTCTTGGATTAGAATCGCAGACTGCACCTTTAAGGTGTAACTGGTTTTAAGCAATGGCTTCTCTTGAGGGAGTCTAGCAAGGGGCACGTTACTGTTTATCCCTGTTGAGGCCTTCCTCTGCTGTGGCTTCACTGTTACAACCCTGTAACAAGGCTGGCTCTTAGCTTTGTCACAAGAAACCGAAAATACACAATTGATCAAAAACACGAAGGTTTAGTCACAAATCTCTAATTACACAAAGTTTCAATTTCAATTTCAATTCCTATCCACCAATATCCAACAATTCAATCCACGCTCAACAACGTCCGTCTTCCTTCTTCCCCCTCGAATCCAGGAAAGTGCCAGCTCTTTAATGCACGGGGACACGCCCCCCTAGGTGGTTGATCACCCACACCTGGAAGACAGATAGATTGCAGCAACTCACGCACTCACATGGCCCACACAGTCATTCATGCACCGACACAAACAGTCAAATCGGCAAAGAGCAGACAAGCCCAAAGGGGTTCGTCACAACCCTTAACTATTTTCCGCCTAATTTCACTACCTTTACTCCTAAACTTCTATCTTGGTCAATATAAAAGGAAGCCATACATGCTATATGTTGACGGAAGCAGTTTATGAAACCTTCATTTTAAACCCAGATTACTTTACAATTGTTCAATGATGATTGGAAAGGGCTAGTCCTGATGTTTATTTTGACATGCTGTTTACGATGAGGCAATAAGTACTTCATGAGATATGGAACCAGGAGTAGGGGAAGGGCATGAATATCGAAGGAATTTGGACACAGGATGCACTGTAAGAGTTAAGGATGAGGAGTCTGCTTCAGTCCATCCCTGTGAGAGTTATTCAACCTTTCATCAGTGGACAGGCGGCTGGCTGGAGGCAGGCTTTTTCAGCGGTTTGTTTACATCTGACCTGACCGGACCTTTCTGTTTGTGTTTACCGCTGTGTCTGAAGGCCTGTATTACTCACCTCGCTCCATTGTTTTATTGATCACCGTGATGTTCAACACACGATCCTCAGTGGAACCCCAGAGTGGAGAATGTTTCATAACCCAGTGGACTGTTGGTATGTCAGTGTAACCCCAGTGGATTCAATTAAATTCAATTCAATTTTAGTTATATAGCACCAGTAACAAAGGGAAATTGTCTGTAAGCACTTTACAGACCCCCAGAGCCAGAACAGTGGGTACCTGAGTTCAACCCCAGTGGATTGTGGGTATCTGGGTGTAACCCCAGTGTTCATGCTTCGGGATCATCAGCCTGTAAGTGAAGATGTGCCACTTTTAAATCTCTCAAACCTCTTAAGACAGCTTCCCTTCAAGCTGTTTGCATCTTAGAAATAAAAAATACATGTACAGAGATGTCACTGGGCAGCATACTCATATGCGACACACACACACACACACACACACACACACACACACACACACACACACACACACACACACACACACACACACACACATGTGTGTACATCTATTTCAACGAATGCATAAACAAGTACACTTTATCTCTCTCTCTGTCTCTCTTAACACACATATGCCCATGTACAAACATGAACCTTCTTTAGGTATGCACACACACACACACACACACACATGCATATTTTCTCTCATTAGCATGGGTAAAGATGTCCTCTACCAGCTCAGGTGAAGGGATATGTAAGCCCTTGCATTGTGGCGCCTCTCTAAAGCCTCCCACTATCACAGCATCAGAGATGCCACCGGCCCCTTCCCAGGGGTAGATCGATAGCTAGATTGGATCAGCCAACCCTCCTATCAGTCATCTCCCTGCATTTACATAAACGGCTGCTCCACAAAACACACTATTTACCATCCTGACTGACAGACACACAGGGAGGAGAGACAGACATTACCCAGAATCCTCAGGGACAGGGGGAACAGAGACATGGAGAGCGAGGCTTTTACATGTAAGAAATCGAGAGAGAGGGAACCGGGTGTACAGCTACAGAAAGGCCAGGAGGTTCTCTGATGGACATTGTAAATTGAAACGGCCCTGTGTGGTCTGTGCTTTGAAATTGCTTTGCTTCCAGTCATCTATTAAAATTCCTGCAAAGCAGAAAGAAATAAAAAAACAAATGTCAGCAGGGTTAGAAAAAGAGGTGGCAGCACAATTATGTGTTTGTGAGATTACTGCCCAGTGCTGTGACAGCTATGGAAAACGTGTAACAAAAAAAGAGGTAAAGTCTGCTGTGTGTGTGGATGCGGGAGAGGCTTACTGTGGGGTTAGTTGGTGTTGGGGGGTTAACATGAGGGGGGGGGGGGGGGGGGGGACACTCCACCACTTCGCCCACACCCCCACCCAACCGCTCTGCTGCCAAAAGCACAGCAGCTTCGCATTACTACCTGCCCGGAGCCAGACAGCCCTACCCTCACGCCCACACCATCACACAATCCTCCACCAATGCCCCCACCCCCCCACCTCCCGAAAACCCAGATAGACTTAAATACACTCAGCGACGATACCAAACCATAGCTCTCATTGGTCCACACACACAGTAAACAGTTTTTGTGCATTATTTCGCCGCAATATTAATCTGTCAATCATCAGGCATCAAGGCTTTTGTTCTGAGGAGGAGACAGAGGTGTTAATGACTTTATTAGAGGAGATTACTGAGAGCAGTGCTGTCTCACTGACCTCATATCTCAGCACTCTACTGGAACTACAGCAGGGGGATTAAGGATCTAAAGTCAATACAGGAGTCTTCACTCTTTTATGATTCCATTGGCTGTCCAGGTTAGTATCCTCAGTCAGGTCCACGCACATGCACACGCACACGCACACGCACACGCACACGCACACGCATATATACTGTATATATTTATGTTTCATATGCTCCCTAAAGTATAGAGCTTTTTTTACCAACAATTCAACGGTATTCCCACATTATATAGATGAGTTCGATGTGTTTTCCGAATGAATGTACTGTGGATAGAGCACAGACATAGCAAAAGGTAAAGAACGATGTACACCTGCACGAATGACAGCAGTATAACAGCACCCTGAGAAGTCTTCAGGAACTGTGTTTGTCTTTTACGATACAATTTCAGCATGGTTGACACGGCTTAGGGCCCCGTGTGTGTGTCTGTGTGTGTCTGTGGGTGTGTGTGTCTGGCTGGAGCCTCTGCAGCTATAAATAAAGCTTTATTTCCTTCATCTCACAGGGGCTGCCTGCGTGGCAGAGGAGTGAGCGTAGAGACCAGGTATGTGTGTGTATGTGTGTGTGTCTGTGTTTCTGTGTGTATGTGTGTATGTGTGTGTATGTGTGTTTGTGTATGTGTGTGCATGTATGTGTGTGTGTGTTGTGTCTGAGACCATCCTGGGCTATGTGTGTGTGTGTGTGTGTGTGCTTGTGGGTGTGTGTGTGTGTGTGTGTGTGTATGTGTGTGTATGTGTGTTTGTGTGTATGTGTGTGTGTGTGTGTGTGTGTGTGTGTGTGTGTGTGTGTGTGTGTGTGTGTGTGTGCAGACACCCTTTGCTGTCAGAAACACAGGAAATAGCAGGCGAGGACAGAGGGAAGAGAAATCATTTCTCACTGATCATCCCATCACTCAAAAGAATGAGGAATCATGAACTCAGACACACCCAGACAGGAGGAATCATTACATTACATTTCATTCCTAAACCACTGGGAATCTGGAAATCATTGCATTGCATTACGTTTCAATGGTCCACTGGGAATCACTACATATACACTACGTATTTATCATACGGCTCTTCAGAATGTTCCATACCGTTGATTTGAATGGGCCCTCCCAACGTTCTTCCATAAATTAATTCCTGCTAACAGACTGCTGCGAAAAAATATAATGACCGCTGTCCTTGGCAACGGGTTTTTGTGCTTCTCATTCACATCTTTCATATCATTCCGCAAGAAGTGCGGTAATTTTAACGTAACAGACTCATGGTAATTTGAAGTCAGCAAGTAATTGGTTGCTATGCAAGACCTGAAACTTTAAACGGGACTCATGAAACGGCAACTAAATCATTAAAAAGAGGTATGTTGGAGGAATCGTTTTTGGCAAGTAACTGTATAATCGTATCGATTCCATGTAAAGTAATGATTCCAAGTGGTGTATTGGTGTCTTGTACTGTTATGTAATTTAATGTAGTGTAATGTCATTCAATGTATTTCTACCTTATATAATGATTCCCAATGGCTTTTTGTGAGAATGAAATTCTGCAAATCATTACACAATCATTGTGTAAGGGATAATGTATTGTGCGTCGGTCATTAGCCAAAAATAAATCCCGACTGGGCGAACAACACCCCGACGCACAGTACAATACACCAATACACCACTTGGAATCATTACTTTACATTCTTATCAAACAGTGATAATCATTGCATGATATTCCACACATTGCATTGCATTACAATAAACCACTAGGAATTATTACAATACATTTCAACATACCATTGAAATAGCATGATAACAGTGTGTTTACCTGTGGTGCCAGGTGGACCTGAAACACCTCTGAGGAGACACAAACAGGTCGGAGAGGTGAGTTTGTCCTAGTAATAGAGGAGCACACAGGAGGACCCTCTCTAGTGATAGAGGAGCACACAGGACCATCTCTAGTGATAGAGGAGCACACAGGACCCTCTCTAGTGATAGAGGAACACACAGGACCCTCTCTAGTGATAGAGGAGCACACAGGACCCTCTCTAGTGCTAGAGGAGCACACAGGACCCTGATAGAGGAGCACACAGGACCCTCTCTAGTGATAGAGGAGCACACAGGACCATCTCTAGTGATAGAGGAGCACACAGGACCCTCTCTAGTGATAGAGGAACACACAGGACCCTCTCTAGTGATAGAGGAGCACACAGGACCCTCTCTAGTGATAGAGGAGCACACAGGACCCTGATAGAGGAGCACACAGGACCCTTTCTAGTGATAGAAGAGAACACAGGACCCTGATAGAGGAGCACACAGGACCCTCTCTAGTGATAGAGGAGCACACAGGACCCTGATAGAGGAGCACACAGGACCCTTTCTAGTGATAGAGGAGCACACAGCACCCTCTCTAGTGATAGAGGAGCACACAGGATCCTTTCTAGTGATAGAGGAGCACACAGCACCCTCTCTAGTGATAGAGGAGCACACAGGATCCTCTCTAGGGATAGAGGAGCACACAGGACCCTCTCTAGTGATATAAAAGCACACAGGAGGACCTCTCTAGTGATAGAGGAGCACACAGGACCCTCTCTAGTGATAGAGGAGCACACAGGACCCTGATAGAGGAGCACACAGGACCCTGATAGAGGAGCACACAGGACCCTTTCTAGTGATAGAAGAGAACACAGGACCCTGATAGAGGAGCACACAGGACCCTCTCTAGTGATAGAAGAGAACACAGGACCCTGATAGAGGAGCACACAGGACCCTTTATAGTGATAGAGGAGCACACAGCACCCTCTCTAGTGATAGAGGAACACACAGGACCCTCTCTAGTGATAGAGGAGCACACAGGACCCTCTCTAGTGATAGAGGAACACACAGGACCCTGATAGAGGAGCACACAGGACCCTCTCTAGTGATAGAGGAACACACAGGACCCTGATAGACGAGCACACAGGACCCTCTCTAGTGATAGAGGAATTCACAGGAGGACCTCTCTAGCGATAGAGGAACACAGGCCAAACAGACTCATCCTGAGAGGAGAGTTTTCCTTAATTACTATTGTTGATCAGCAGAGAGAATCTGGTATGTTCCAGGGCAAGGGGCTTAGGGTAGAACAGGGTATTTTCAGTCATTGTCTAGTGAGTGAGAAAGTGAGAAGGCAGACAGAGTGCATCTGTATGAGTCAACAGTGGGAGTAGTTTGCTTACTTACTTCTACATTGCTCTATTTTGCTTTGTTGTTTGTTTTTGTATGTTTGTACATGCTATTTGTATGTACATAAAACACCTTTCCTTCAAGTGCTATTCGTGGCGAAGCTACAGCAGGCTTCTCGGCCTATCTTTACCACTCATCTGATGCAGGAGGGCACAGACCAATCGTAAGAGGAGAGGTTTCAATAGGTCAAATGATATGTACAGGAGGCAGACAAACCCCTCCAAAGAAAAAGGCTTTCCCTCGTTCATGTGTTACAGGAGCACACAGATCCGTCTAGGGAGCATAGGAGGCTCTCCCCAGTGCAGGCAGAGAAAGGTCAGGTGTACTGCGGTGATAAATAAATAAAGGCCTGGCTTTAGGAGGTGCTGCGAGCACAGGCTGTGCTCCTGCAGAGAGAGGATCCCACAGATGAACACTAAAGCTGATGCCACAGGAGTTCCTGACTCGTGGCCTCTGGGTTAAACAGAGTTTTATACCACACCACACGACCCTGGGTGAAACACAGTACTATACCTTAGTGCACTCCCTTTGATGATACACACCTTTATAACACAGTACTCGCCTTTGAGTTGGACGCAGTACTATACCACAATAGTGCCCTCTGGGTTTAATACAGTTTCATTTTTACAATACACTCCTTTGGGTCACAGTTATTTGGTCAGACAAAGAACACAATTTTGGATTAAACATAGTAGTATACCAAATAACATTCCTGTAAAGTACTCACAGCACTTTGCAACATCACAGTCCTGTAAATTAAACACCACACTTTACCACGGCACAGGCCTGTGAATTAAAGACAGCAGTATGTGACATCACAGTCCTGTTTATTAAACGCTGCACTGTAGCATATCATAGTCCTGTAAATTAAGCACAGCACTATACAACATCACAGTCCTGTAAATTAAACACTGCACTTTACCACGGCACAGGCCTGTAAATGAAACACTGCACTTTACCACATCACCATCTTGTGAATTAAGCCCCATACTCTAGCATAGCAAAGTCCTGTAAATTAAACACCTTCCTTTTACCACATCACAGTCCCTCATATTAAACACCTTCTTCCTCTTCTCTTCTTTCACATGACTCTCTGCTACCCCTGACACTTGACTGCAATCCTGACTTTTATTATTTTAACACAGGCATCCCACTATTGTCCATTAGCACTCACTAACCCAACATTGATAGTCAACTGGGAATGCAATTGACATGTTCTGATAAAGTTGAGAAATTACTCCAGGGGTTCCATGCTATGTGGAGATTAATTGCATAAAAACACTTTCCCTCTTGAAATAGCATGGGCAAAATGTTGATTGCTTTCAAATAAAGTGAAATATCTCGTAGACATTAGTAATACACTACTAAATACATCCAGCCACCTAAAATTGGTCCGGTTATTGAGCTCCTACTGAGCCAGAGGCTGTAAGTTTCAGAAATAACAAATAATTAAAAAAAATAACAGTCCATTCAGAGTCCTCTCCAATGTCACGTTGCACAGACCTACTCTCAGTCCTAGTGGTGTAAAGGCGAAGGCCGATGCTGGACGTGCTCCTCTCAAATTCATCCTTTACCCCTGTAGTGCTGCAGAGAAGTGGAAAGAGACAGAGAGTGGGGAGAAGGAGGGCCAGAGAGAGAGATGAAGAGACAGAGAGAAATAGGTAGACAGAGAGGGCATAAAGAGAGGGTAAGAGAGTTAAAGAGAAAGAGGATTGAAAGATAGAGTGAGTGAGAGAACATTGTGAGAGAGGGTAAAAGCAATAGATAGCGATAGAGAGTTGAGGGTGAATGTAAGTGTGTGTGTGTGTGTGTGTGTGTGTGTTAGAGTGAAAAAGAGAGCAGAAGAGAGGGTGAGTTTATGTGTGTGTGTGTGTGTGTGAGTGTGTGTGTGTGTGTGTGTGTGTGTGTGTGTGTGTGTGTATGAATAAGAGTGGGAAAGAGAGAAGGAGAGAGGTGTGTGTATGTGTTTACGCGTGAGAGAGAGTATATGAGTGTATATGTGTGTTAGTGAGAAAGAGAGAGAGCGAGAGAGAGGTAGAGGGTGGGAGAGAAAGAGAGATGATGGAAGAGAAAGAGAGAGAAAGAGAGAGAGGGGAACAGGGGCACTTGTCAGGGTGCTTCACTGCTCCATGCATGGAAACTGAAGCAGACAGATGCTGATGTCAGGATGGATTCAGATTTGGGAGGTCTGAGAGAAACACACTGAGCTCTGTCACACAGAATTAGCTGCTGCTGTTCCACACATACACACACCACACACACACACGCACACAACACAAACACATACACATACACACAGAGTCCACAAATACACACAAACACAAATTACAAATATACACAGATGTATACACACACACAAACACAAATTACAAATATACACAGATGTATACACACACACAATCACCAGTAATGCAAACACACAACACAAAAAGTTTAATCTCTCACACACACACATACACACACAAACACACACACACGCATTAATGTGAATGGTAGGTTTGTCTGAGTTTATATGTTCAGTGAAGTTTGACCTTGTGTAGTGCTCAGCAGGCAATGTTATAATATGATGTAGTATGTAGTCTCATGGCGTTTGCATCATTCCTCATTTTGGGTATTTAATTACAGCGGACTGTTACTCCTTATCTAGTGGCACTCTGAAGGCTTGTTCTTAGAGTCGTACACGCACGACCCCGACTGATAGAGAAGAGACTGACTCATGCTACCAAAGACTCCAGAAATAGACTGTAGAACAGCCTTCAGCACACTGGCAGAACACATACACACACACAGACACACACACGCATGAACTCACACACGCATGAACTCAGACACACTCAAGAACACAAGCAAATACACATGCAAACACACAGATAAAAACAGACACACAAGCAAACATACAACTGCGTACATGCACATGCACACACACACACACTCACACACACACACACACACACACACACCCACACCCCCCCACACACACACACACACACACACACCTACACACACACACACACAACCACACACACACGCCATACTGTGTATATTCAAAGGTAACTCACTCACTTTCTATGTAGTAGCTAGGCAACCAAGGCCAGCATGAAATGTAATAAGTGCAGAAGGAAAATGAGCCAGTAGAGGTGAGCATAGTGGAAAGTTTGCTGAGAACTCAGCTTCAAACTGGACTGGAAAATGAGCACTGACAACCTCAAGTCGACACACTCAGAGAGAGAGAGAGAGAGAGAGAGAGATTTGGGGTTAATGTAACTAGACTTTCTCAGCACAATGAGTAAATACATAGATACAATACTATATAGTTAATATAAATAGTTTGCCTATCAATCTCCAGCCGATCTGTGGGCTTCCTTAACCCGAAGGAAAAGATGTTTTCCAGACCGCTATATGGATTTGTGTTTGTGTTTGTAGTTTGGAGAAAAACGGTGCATCATTTCAGAAAATGGGTTTGAGCGATCAGGGGAAAAGTGTAAAAATTGCAGCATTTGCTCCAGTCTCCTGCACTGCATATATCTCAGCACTGCACAGGCCGCCCCGGGCATAGCGCACACTTCCCAGATAAGCCCTGCCAAACACGTATGCCTTTCTCCAGACATCAGAACATAACACAACACAACAAACATCAGACACAGACACTTGGTAAATGAAGTTCCCTGCCTGTGAAATTGTGTTGTTTACCACCGTTCGTCGTCAGCATTTTACAAGCCAGACTTCAAAGGTACAGTAAGTAGTTTCTGTTCTAAACAATACTGCTGTCACAACCGGCAGTGTGATTATGAGCTTGTCACCTGCTTCTTAAGGCTAAAAATGTCAGCACTTCTGCCTCCCTGGCTGTCAGTAATTGTCCGCCATTGTGTATGAGCTGAAAGAATTGTGCCTCCAGCTCACCAGAGCAGGCAGATGATTGCTGCCACAAACAAGGTACTCAAACATACATTAAGTTGTTTTTAAGAACATCTTTTTGTCTAAGACATTTGCCACTGAAACAGAATCTGGTCTTGTAAGATTGTGAGTCAAAACCTATCAAGTCTTTCACTCCGACTTTTACAAGGAAAACAAATAAACAAACAAAAAGCCTCAAATCCAAATGTAAATCTCTGCACTGCTGTAAGTGAGACAGGCAGAGGGATCCATGAGGTCGATCCCTCTCCGCCTGGTGAAGGTTTAATCTTCTCCTCTCCAGGCTGTCAATAGATTGAGGGGGTGTGAAAAAGCCTGTGCGCACTAACAAGGCAAACGTCCACAGCTGCAGGGGAAGACAGCTACTGCTGCTGCTGCTACCGCCACTCTTATCACTGAAGCCACTGCAGGGCTCAGGCATTCATCTGGCAGAAGAGCTCAGGTCATAGTTTGGTTCCTTTATTGGAAATGTGCTCTTTCATGTCTCCATCACTCAGTATAAGCAATACTAGCACAGAGATTAGCCCCTCATTGGACCCAATCTACTGCATTGTCAGGACAGCAGCCTGACAGAATCTCTGTTCCATTTCATCACATCCCCAGGCCCTCTGTTCCATTTCCTCAGGTCCTTCTGCTGTCAAAAGATTTGTGATTGTATTGTGTATGTGAGTGTGTCTGTGTGTGTGTGTATCTGTGTGTGTGAGTGTGTGTCTGTGTGTCTGTGTCTGTGTGTGTGTGTGTGTGTGTGTGTGTGTGTGTGTTTTTGTGGGTCATGGGTCAAGTGAATGTGTTCTCTTACATCAGACTCCTGCTTGTCTGTGACCCTCTCCATGTATACATGTTACCAAACCATCTGCTTAAGGTCTGACCAGACCTGACTTATCTTCTCTGCTTCACGGTGTAGTGTTGCCTATTTGCTCTCTTTGAACTGTAGTGATGGTTTATTCTCTCGGCTCTCTCTTTTCATGTCAGAGTCAGCCTTTGGTTTGATGGGAGGGGATTTATTGAAGATGGAGAGTGGTAGTGGTTGGTTCTCCATGATGCATTACAAGCCTTATTTTACATATGCCTACTCTCAAGGGAAGCCACATGTCTGTTTAGAGCTATTTAACATGTGCGTGTGTTTCTCATCCCCCCACTCTCCTTCTCAGCATTGCATAAATCACTCCAACTATACTGGATTATAATCTAGACTGCATCTTTAAGTGCCTTAAAAGGTACTCAGAGGTGTGCAGTGAGAAGGTGGAATGCTGATTTATCATTTAAATGACCACGGAAAGGTTCCCTCTGATTGTATAATGTTTCGGCCTAAAGGAATCAAATTTCAAATCTAAGTTAGAAAATTAAATTTCCAAATAATAGTAGTTACGACATTTAGCTGCTATTTCCTAGGAATGTAAGTGTGAATGTGATGATTTTTACAGCACAGAGTTGAATGTATGTTGAGTGGTTCTGTAGGCTGCTCCGAGACCTCTTGAGCGTGTTGAGAGCTATGTTCCAGGTCAGAGTTGATCACCCTTCTTCGTCCTGGCTGGATTATTCATACACATCACTCTTTAATGCCTCTTAATGAATAATGTATTAGAGTTGTAATGATAAGTACCTGGCCATTACCAACCGGCAATCAGATTGATGGGCGACGGAAGCGGCAGGTCCAGCGCCCCGTCGTCAGCCCTCTGGTGGATTAATGCCCACGTGTTAATTTATGGAGCTGGACACTCAGGCAGGGCCCGGCTCAGCCCAGCGCCACAGAGCATGCAGGGGGAGCAGGTGGCATTGGTGTTGGGCTTCATCTGTTTAACGGGTCCATGCTGATGCCCGGCTGCTGTAGCTGTTTGTTCCCGTGAATCTGAAACAAAACAGTTATGATTTTACCGCTGCACTCATATCACAAGACGGCAGCAGTCAGGAAACACAGAAAATAACCAAAAACCCAACATCATGTGCCTGTAAAGAACCCTACGCATGTAGGATCACCTTTGATGAATAAATACCGATTGCAGTATTGCATTACTGTAAAAGTTGTAAAATAAATATATTTATTTGAAAATAAATATTGATAATCTGACAATTTAACAAGGTGGGAAGCAGGACTATGGTAGTGAGGGTGGAAAAGCAGCATCAAACATGTGAGTGACATAGAACACGGAGGGACATAGAACATGGAGGGACATAGAACATTGAGTGACATAGAACACGGAGGGACATAGAACATGGAGGGACATAGAACATTGAGTGACATAGACACGGAGGGACGACATAGAACACGGAGGGACATGGAACATTGAGTGACATAGAACACGGAGGGACATAGAACCCTGAGGGACATAGAACATTGAGTGACATAGAACACGGAAGGACATAGAACACGGAGGGACATAGAACATTGAGTGACATACAACATGGAGGGACATAGAACACGGAGGGATATAGAACATTGAGTGACATAGAACACAGAGGGACATAGAACACGGAGGGTCATAGAACACTGAGGGACACAGAACACTGAGTGACATAGAAAACGGAGGGACATAGAAAGGCTGTGAGGACATGCGGCATCAGTTTTTTACCCCTCTCCCAGCTCCACACTTTTTTCGACCTACAATGGCCCAAATGCGTAAGTTTGGAGGGAGAAAGGTCAAAGTTCAAGTCTTGATTTATCAGGGAGAGTGAGGGTCTAATTATTATGTGACTAGCCTGAGATTCAAGGCCTGTTTTTTTCTGTAACACCAGTGGTAAATTGCTTGGTTTCTCTTGTTCCTACAGTTGAAACTAATTTGACTGGTGATGACATGCTCTGTATGATTTGCGAGTGACATCCTCGTGACAACCTCATCTCCTGTATTTTTATGGACTTATTTTCGCTTGTTGGCATAAAATTACTTCTGCAAATCCTGTGCCACGTTTTCCATTAGCATAGAGATTTCCACTGAAGGAGTGTGCTTCCTGAAGATCAGTATGAGTTGAATCTATGTGTGTGTATTTGTGTGCATGTAAACATGTGTGTGTAAGAGTATTTGATTGCATGTTGGTGAACATGCATATGTATTTGTGAATATCTACTGTGTGTGTGTGTGTGTGTGTGTGTGTGTGTGTGTGTGTGTGTGTGTGTGTGTGTGTGTGTGTGTGTGTTAGGATGTGA
This sequence comes from Sprattus sprattus, assembly GCF_963457725.1. Taxonomy (NCBI): domain Eukaryota; kingdom Metazoa; phylum Chordata; class Actinopteri; order Clupeiformes; family Clupeidae; genus Sprattus; species Sprattus sprattus. Next base: position 10,468,466 of record NC_137909.1, read on the forward strand.
GTGGTGTGTTCCTTTCATTCATATGCTGCACAAGCACAGAAACACGCAAGCACACACACAGACACATACACACATATCGAGTAGCAATTCTGTTTCTGTGAAGATGTTTGTTCCCATCTCATTCAAGAAGAGACACACTCAAAAGGCTTCTTGTGATCAATAATGTTTCACAGAATGAATGGACTGAAGAAAGAAAGAAAGAACCGATATTCCCAGATTTCATGCCCAGTACCCCTGATCTGTGACAGATTTAGTGTGTGGGTGTGTGTGCGTGTGCGTGTTTTGGTATGTGTGTGTGTGTGTGTGTGTGTGTTTTGGTATGTGTGTGTGTGTGTGTGTGTGTGTGTATGTGTGTCTGCATATCTCTGAGGTCCTATTCCTGAGGCCACAATGAAGTGCTCTGTCTGCCCTAGAGGATGGGAGCCTACTGGCACGGCTGCCTGCCTGCCTGCCTGCCTGCCTGCCTGATACAGACTCTATGTAATTGCTATCACAACACTGCATGACAATAGGTGAGTTTGTCCTCTCCGGTGTCTGTCCTGTCTTTATTCTGCACACAGAGACCTGGGAGAACAGCAGCAGTGTTTCAAATACCACAACACAACCCCCTCCTCCACCCCCCCCCCCCCCCCCCCCCCACACACACGTAAAAGAAAAACTCACCCCAGGCAAGGTCTTTTTGCTTGCTTACAATGTTTCTGCCTCTGAGGGCTACTGCTCGCCGGTTGGATTTCACACTGTTTCAGTTCAATGCTACTGCCAGGCTTTATGATTAATGCACTCTGCTGTACTGTACAGACCGTCCTTTCCCTTCCTCATAGGGAATAGGGTTGTGAGGTTCCCTGGCCCCTCGCCACACACACCACGTTGGCGTGCACACCTGCCGAGCCTGACAGGTAACTTCACACAGACATAGCCTCACCTAGCTAGCGGACACTCACCAGACGATTCTGACAGGCACCTTCAAACAGACTACCTCACGCAGCCAGAGGACACACACCTGAGCTCACGCAGTGGACCTGGAGTCCTGAGGGACCTGATAGTAATTTAGGGCCTTATATGGAAGTAAAAGCTTCATGTGTGATTCTGATTTAGACATGCACTGGGCACATGATGCAGGATGGGTACATGATGCATGACAAAAAAAGAGGGCCATAGTCTGGAAGCAAAAGCCTCATACACATCTCATACACACACACACACACACACGCACACACACACACACATACACACACACACACACACACACACGCACACACACACACACACACACACACACACACACACACACACACACACACACACACACACACACACACATACACACACACACCAAAAATCTTGCTGACATTTATACATTTAAACTGTAGCTCAGTGTGATCTGAATATGAATGGCTTCTTCGTGGAGAAAAATCCATCTGTCAGTGGTTTTTGTGTATGGAATTTAAATGCACCTCCCCATACATAAGCAGAAACAGCCCTACCATTATAAGCAGTTGTCAAAACATTCTTTTCTCATGAAAGAAGTAAAGAAAATGATACGGCCAAAAACAAACAGTACATGCTTTACAGTTGTGATAGTCACAGTGAATCTAATCCATGATTATTATGTAATGGCACAGAATAACTTGTTTTCCTTTCCATGGTATGAGTTGCTGACAGCATTGACTTCTCCTCATTGCTGTATGGTCTAGTTTAGAGTGACACCTCCACATCCACTCATCTGTTAGTGACCCCACAGCTGTCAAACATGGGGTCCGAGCTAAACAACTGGTGAGGAAGGTCCACCTGTTTTAAATGTTAATCCTATACATCATGTGGCATTGCATTCATTTCATAGTGACCCCTACTGGTGTGAAACATGTGGCATTAACTGTGCACCTTTACTGTGTTTTTTCAAAAGGTCATATTCTTACTTAACATAACATAACATAACAACAACTAAATCAGAGCCATTCTCCCCCTCACCCGTCATCAGGCAAGACTTGTTTGATAGTTAAACGCTGATGGGACACCTTTGAAATAGGGCGCAGTAAATGTTCTAATGCTCCTGCGGCTCCAAAAGCACTGTGATAACAACAACAACATAATGGCTTTGATACTCAGGCGTAAAAAAGGGAAACGGACATCTGTACTCATTTTAAGTTACTTTGGTTGAAAAGTAAACAAACAAGTGCTAAACAAATACATTGCAAGAGTAAATGTTATGACACCCTAGCAAATGTGAGCTGAAAATGGAAACTTGACAAAAGCCACAGCATACTGCAGACACGGCTCTGTTCGATCATGACGTCAGGATGAGTGACTTCTGTGTAAATTGTAAAGTGATGAGTCCGGTTCATTCCCTCTTCCTCGCGTGCTAATCAGACAGATGCACATGGCTGTGGTGAGAAAGGCATAATAAGATGGAACAGAGGTAGCACTGCAGAGTGGTGCTGATTGTAATGCTAACTATGGCTGAAGGCTTACAGTGGGCAGTCTGTGTTTCTGTGTGTGTGTGTGTGTGTTTGCGTGTGTGTGTCGTCTTGTGTAATCCTATAGCTCTGGAGCCTTTCTCTCTCTTTCTCTGACGCTTGTCACATCACCAACAGTGGATCACTTCTGTTCTCCCTGTGAACTCACTCTATTTTTAACCGAGCCAAGGCGGCCTTCTGGTGAGCACATGGTCTTTCATCTCATGCCTTACTGCCGTGGTCTTCACAAGTTTGCAAAGCCAGACAAACTGTAATGGTACACACAGAGAGATTCTCTGGAGATTAGCATAGACTATATCAAAACATATACTGGTGCATTAAATAAAACATGGTGGTTGTATTGTGTCGTTTGTATACCATGCGGTAACAGTCTTGACAAGCCTTAACTCTAAATAGTAGAAAAAAAGTAGATTTCATTTAGAAAAAAAACAAACAAACAAACAATAAAACACTGCTTTGGTCAATGTCCTGGTTTGTGCTTCTAGGTAATCGATCAGTTAGCCACTCATTATTCTGCCTGCAGGAATACAGTCAAGCCTCTCCTGTCAGTCCAAAACATATCTCTTTAAAAGCTTCTTTATCTGAGCTGAATCAATAGAAGATAACCTCAGAGACCTCCAAGATTGACAACTGTCCCTCCTAGCTGAACTCTGAAAGGGGAGGTCTGCTGTTCTAATCCAATCCACTTTTGTCAAATTCGGCAAATTGCTCCTCAGGCTTCTCTAGCTGTCAGATTGTGTGTGAGTGCTCAAAAATAACAAGAAAACCTTTGGTGTTCGAACACAGTCCTAGCTTTCTAAATGGTAGACAAACAAAATGGCTCGGATCGAGCCATGCACAGTTCATCAACTCATCACTTCAGGAGCATGCAAGGGAGGGGTGTAACATGATTGGCTGTTGAGCTCAAATATCATCAACCTGTCTCTAGAATTGCGTACTGTACTTTTTCGTTGGTGATGCAAGGATGGTGTGTTGGGGGAAGTATGTGATGCTGGTGTGTTGAGGAAGTTATTTGAAGATGATTTGAGGATGGTGTGTTGGGTGAATGTTATGTATTTATTCAAGGACACCGTGCTGGGTGGAAAGATAGTCCTCTTCCTCTCTCCTCTCTCTCCCTTCCTGCATGAGTGTGCGCTTTATAAATAGAATAATAAGGGGCCGTGTCAGGGTGCAGGTTGCAGCGGCAGCAGCGGTGGTGGTGGGGAGGTGCTGGGTAGCGGGAGCGGGAGCTGGATCTGGCGTTGTGTGTGTGATTAATGGAGCGGAGCGGTAATGAAGGAGGCTGCGCCCTCCCTGTTCTCCGTCTGGGTTAAAGCCTCCACCCATCAGCGCCTTAATGATCAGTCACACGATGCTACAGTTAACCTGCCACAAAACTCTCTCCCTCCAGCCACGCTTCCAGTGGGGACCAATTAAAATATCAGGTAGAGATTATTTATATTCACACAAAACAGAACCAAGCCCTGCCGGGGAAGAAAGGAGGGAAAGAGAAAGTCAAAGACAGAGAGGGGGACTCACCTTAATGGCTTATTTAAACAACTGCCTTTCATCATACACTTCTGAGTCTGGAGAGCTCATCAGTTGGAAGCTGTGTGGTGTGGTGGTGTAGATTTGTTTTGGCTCAGGTTGTGTTTAAGTGGTGTGACTTTGTGGTGGTGCTGTGTGTGATATAGGGATGTGTGGCTTTTTTGAAGTGTGGAGTGTGGTATAGTGAGGGAATGGTTTGAGATGAGTGTAATCCAACCCAGAACTGGACTAGTAGATGTGGGTGGACCAGTAGAACTCAATGGACCAGTAGAACTAAGTGGACCAGAAGAACTCAATGGACCAGTAGAACTTGATGGTTCAGTAGAACTCAATGGATCAGCAGAACTTAGTGAATCAGTAGAACTCAGTGGACCAGTAGAACTAAGTGAACCAGTAGAACTCAATGGATCAGTAGAACTTATTGAATCAGTAAAACTCAGTGGATCAGTAGAACTCAGTGGACCAGTAGAACTTGCTGGATAAGTAGAACTTAGTGAACCAGTAGAACTCAAGTAGGACCACTGAACAGTTGCATAAGAGGATGTACGATTCGCGATTTGAGGACATTACACAAGCATTTCTGCTTAACGATGCAAGACAGTTTGTAGACTACAAAATGACCTTCTACATGCTATGTGTTCAAGATCAAAGATGACTATTAAGGATGTTCACCACATCAACAGCACCAAGGAGTTAGTGAGAGAAAGGCTTCAATGTGTATGTCTCCAGTTCTATCGATAAATACGAAAGTAAGTTATCTAGTTTAGGAGCTACCTAACATAAATCGCCACCATTAGCTACCTGGCTAAGCAGCTAACTTTGATACCTTATATAGATCAACAAACCTTGCAGTTGGATGGAAGATCAATTTGGAAGTTAATTTGTTTGTCAGTTCTAAACCAGTTCTGTTCCAATTATGTTCTGGGTATTTGATGTACGATAGGTTATGTAACTCTATAACATTAACATCACATAAACGTTACCTGCCTTCTAGGTAGCAATCAAATATCTTACCCCAGAAGCTGGTTGTGGCATCTGTTGTTCTTTGCTGTGTGTTCAGTTTCAGTTATCTGCATCTGCAACAGCATGTTCAGTATTCACTAGTATTGTACAAACTATATTTGAACAAGAGAAATAACCTATATTTGTTCTCTTTTCTATGACGTTGATGGCTTTATAAGGCTAAGACTACTACTCTGATCATCTTTCTCATTTAAGCTAATGTGTTAGTGTCGGCTATATGATTGTTACATGACTGACATGATGTTACATGATGTATGATGGTGAGGATGATGATGATGATGGTGATGATGATGATTGAGGTCTGCTCTCCTGTGCAGATGAGTGATACTGAGTGTTCGAGTGTGGTGGGAGCCATAATGTTTCACTGCCATACCAGACTGCACACTAGACACAACCCTCACCTGAACAGTGCTGCTGTTCGCCCAGTCCGAGTTTCAAAGAGACGGAGCAACGTTGGCACAAGCCAAGAATGATGGTCAGTCTAAGAGCACAATAAAACCACTTTCAAGCAAGGATTTGCTATGTGTTTTTACAGTCTACCTTTATAGTAAATCTATGTCACGCAAAGCTGATTTGGTATGTGTGCACCCAATGATTTTTTAAAGACCATTTCTATTACTTCTATTATTTATAGGGCGTGAAGCCAGGCCGGGTCAGTGACATGGTTATGATGTCTATCGGGCCATAGCAGAGGACTGCTGCTAATGGTGCTAGTAATTATGTCTTGTTATTTCATAGCCTATTAAAAAAAAAACTGTGATTTTCTTCCAGCGTAAAATTATTTTTTCTAATTTGAATATGAAATGAAATTCCAAAAAAAGGACCACACTATACAAAGCTATGCCGGGGGAGCTACCTGATCCTATTGTCTTTAAAGTGGATGACTTTAAATGTATTCATCACCTCCATGGCAATCATTGCTGGTGGGTTGAACTCAGCATTTAGTAAAGTTCAGGAAGGCAGTTCCATCCCTTACCAGCACCCAGTTCCAGGGAACTGGATCATCTTATTCCTCCCAGATTCCCCTCCACCACAACCTCTGCCTCTAGATGGTTACAGGTCAGAGTTTACTAGCTGCCAGTTTAAGTGTAGTCTCCAACAACAGCTACATCTACAATCACTAGAAACTCATTTGGATATGGCCAGGAAACCAGAGGTTGCTACAAGGCAGCAGAGTGTCTCTGTCAAGAGGCATAGAGTCACATCAACCCCCTTCAGGCAGATTTACCATGTCCGCAGGGTCAAAGGTCAGAGGTCAGCAGAACACTTGGCTAAGTGAAGAAGAGAGGGTGTGGCTCAAACAGCATTTATGAAGAGGGGCACTGGCATTGGATCCTGTTGCCATTCAGGAGTGTGGTCGAGTAAAGAACACCATTTACTGGCTTTGTCATCCATCTGGATGCTCCCTGGTTAGGGCCAGGTCCCAAAAAAAGCCTGCTGGAAATCAAATGCCCAAATACTAAAAGCTATGTTGACTGTAAATACCGGAATCTGCAAAGTGACACCATGAAATTGAAACAGCAGCACAGCTTCTACTGGCAGTTCCTGATAAGGCAAGGCCAGGCAAGTTTATTTCTATAGCACATTTTATAGACCAAAGACAATGCAGCATGCTTTACATAAATAAGAGCAAAAGCAAAAATAAAAACAAAGTGAAAAATACTTAATTTAAAGAATACAAATTAAAGGCACCCAGTGCAACATATTCTGGATAAGACAATCTTTATGATATTGACATTTACTTCACCATATTAGCACATTTGCATCATTATTTGACACTTTGGGCGTTAAAAAGAGCGCTAAAATTAGCCGCAAGAGCGTAGCCCTTTATTTATTGGTGCCACCAATAAATAAAGCAGGATTCCAGTCAATGGAAAAATGGCCTCTCCCCACCGGCTATTGTTGTTGTTTACGATTTTCTATCAGTTCTCACCACACAACGACATCTCATCTTTGCTCCTTGAATGTCGATATGTGATGGTATGGAGTAATTGAAACTTACTACGTGTAAAAAAGACTAGAAATTGAATGTTTATTTTTCGAGTCTCAAGCCTATAAAGTTGCACTGGGTGCCTTTAAAAGAGAAAATATTAGGTAATCAAAAAGAAAGTACAACTACATAAAATGGAAATAAACAGAGAGTAATATTATTGAAAAATAAGTTATATAATGACACGTAGGGCGTTGTAAGAACAAATTGATAAAACGAATGGTATGGAGCTAAAACAGAGACTTTAAGTTTGGCATTGAATGACAGAAAAACTAAACTGTAAACTAGAACACTGGTAATTGAAACACTTTATTGAAATTCACTTTGGCTACTGAAATGATAATAATAATAATAATTCATTTTATTTTTTGAGTAGAAAAGCGCTATATAAATGCAGTCCATTTTCTATGTCTTGTGTTTTGGTTTGACATGTGCTTTTTTGTTCGTGTTTAGTTCTCCATGTACTCTCTGCTCCTCACCTGTCATATGTCACTTCCTGTCTTTGTTAGTTTCCCTCCATTTGGTTCTCATTATATAAATCGTTGTGTGCAAGTCCTTTGTGTATTTATACCTCGTGGTTTTCTTCTCGTCAGTTTTTTTCTTTTTGTTTTGTGTAACGTTCTTGCCTGCTTTCTATAAAAGACTTTTCGTGATTGACTTCTGCCTGGCTTTTTTGGTTTGTGTCGTTGTCCTGTGTAATTTGGATTGTCAGTTTACCTGTACCAGGGTCTGATTTTTGCTTGTCCAGAGCAATTTCATCTCTGCCTACTGCCTGGACTGTCTGCCTGCCTCAGACTGCTATCTTTGGCAATATGTCATGCCGGTTTTTGGGTTTGGGATTTTGTTTTGCCTGCTGTGTTGAATTGTTGTTGTTTAAACATTTTTAAGCTATCACACCTGCCCTTTTTGTGCTTTTAGGTCCTCCCTCTTTAGCACCTGACTCCTCCTCCCTACACATTTGGATGTTCTTTGAAAGAAAAGCAGATTGGTTGTGTTTCAGGGAATAATAACTATGGTGATAAGTGAGCTTTAATGTCTTCTGATGGTATCCACAGGCGTATGGCACCAAGTAGACGGTACAGAAAGTGCATTCAGGTTGCAATGATTCTGCTGACTGTCATGCATGACTGTCATACCAGAAAGGTTGGCAGGATCCTGAGAGGCAGGTGCATCAGAAGGGTGCAAGTGTCTGCGAAAATAAACAAGTAACAAAAGAGCCAAATATAGTTTCTTGGCTTCTTATATGAAGACGAATAGGGTTTTATTATTAACTGACGTGTCAAGAACGCATTTGGATTTAGGTACATCCCTGCAAAGCCTGCCGTCTTCATCAGAGGTGTTGCCCAAATAAATCAGCTGACAGGACGCTTCAGCAACACCTCTGATGAAGAATGCAGGCTTTGCAGGGACGTACCTGAATCCAAATGTGTTATTCAGAAAAGCACAAATAATACAATGAAAACAGATATTTTATACACCCCAAGATGCTTATTATTATTCTGGGGGGAAAAGCCCATGATTGACATGTCTGTGTCAGCCATTAAGTTTGTTGAAAATGATTCATATCATTCTGGATGGCCATAATATAGAAATTCCCATTATGTTTGCAACATATGACTTTGATTTCACAGACAAGCCATTTCATTTACTACACATTATTGATAAGAAGTGAACGCTATATTCTATAGTCGCCTCCACTAAGTCGGTGCACAGCAGGCAGCTGGCTGAGGGACTCAGGGACACTCACATCAAGGAGGAGACATTGTGAAGGGGACCTAATCAGAGAAAAGCCTGGTGTGGCAGCAGGATTTCTTTCAACCCCCCACAACCTATATATCATGAAGCATGTGCTTGAAGCTGTATGTATTCATTTCCTCAAAAAAAAATGTTTTTACCTTAACATTCTGTACCAGCAATAGGTTTCATGGAATTTTGACTTAGTGTCCACTACCACGGTACCAAGTATATCATGGTTATTTAAACAGACAAGAGAAATAGTAATTAACATTTCCCTAGTGAACTACAGTACACATCAAGAAGTGCAAATGCAGCATCATTTGAATTTAAGATTTTACCCTTCAGCTCAAGGATACTTTTCTACAAATCTTTACTAAGTTTCTACTTCTTAATGCGAAACAGATTCTTTTTTTATTCAACATTTAGGTTCATGTTTTTCAGATTCTAATTGTTAAATGAAAAGAGTTGATTGTCCTCATAAGGTAACTATTATAAGGATAAGCAGAAAGGGATGTCAATTTCATTTATATTATGTGTATCATAAACAGAGTAGAATTTTAGAACAGTTTGGTGGGAATAGGCAGCTGTAATCAGATGGTAGATCCCACAGTAGAGATAGGAGGGGAAGAAAAAAGTCATGAGATTATAGTTTATGGTGATGAGGAACAAAGTTAACACTGCCATCAGGTTAGTAAATAGAATATCAGTCATACACACAAAAAAAGTATGCACTGCCAATTATCTAAACATCAATTTCATTATACTAAGGCATGCCACAGGCTATCCAGCATAAGGGTTGGGGCCTGAGGGATGTGGGCCCCTCAGGAGAACGAAGCCTGGTTAGGGTAAGGATAGGAATAGGCTACGAACATGGGGCAAGGGTAGGGGAAGGGGTTGGGAGTGGGCGAGCCCCCCTGGAGAACCCATATAGAACTGCAAATAATGTGTCCACTTCATCAATATCAATGACATAGCACAATAAGATGAGGAGAGGTTGCCTAGAATAGTCTATGGGAAGTATGTTGTGACTTTTGCTGCATTATTCCTAACTATAGGACGCAGTATAGAGGAATTTCTTTAGTCTAGATTGAAAGATCAGAAAACAGTCATCTTATCATGTAGGTCTCGATATACAGTACTGTGCAAAAGTTTTAGGCAGGTGTGAAAAAATGCTATGAACTAAGAATGCTTTGAAAAATGTAAACAATTAATGTTTATTTTGTATCCATTTACATGGTAAGACTGAGCACAGCAACAAGACACAACGTAGTTATACTGCATCAGCAGGGTCTCTCCCAGACAAAGATTTCAAAGCAGACAGGGGTTTCAAAATGTGCAGTTCAAGCTCTTTTGAAGAAGACGTTGAGGATCGTAGACACAGTGGTCAGCCAAGGAAACTTAATGCAGCTGATGAAAAACACATCAAGCTTATTAACCTTCCAAATCGGAAGATTTCAAGCAGTGGCATCAGCTCAGAACTGGCAGAAACCAGTGGTACCCAGGTACAGACATTTACTGTCCGGGGAAGTCTGGCCAGAAGTGGTCTTCATGGAAGAGTTGCAGCCAAAAAGCTCTACCCCGACAAGGAAACAAGGCCAAGTGACTGAACTAAGCACGAAAACGTAGAACTGGGGTGCAGAAACATGGCAGAAGGTGCTCTGGACTGATGAGTCAAAATTAGAAATATTTGGCTGTAGAAGAAGGCAGTTTGTTCGCCGAAGGGCTGGAGAGAGGTACAATAATGAGAGTCTGCAGGCAACAGTGAAGCATGGTAGAGGTTCCTTTCCAGTTTGGGGCTGCATTTCTGCAAGTGGAGTTGGAGATTTGGTCAGGATGATGGTGTCCTCAATGCTGAGAAATACAGGCAGATACTAATCCATCATGCAATACCATCAGGGAGGCGTATGATTGGCACCAAATGTATTCTGCAGCAGGAACATAACCCCAAACATACAGCCAATGTCATTAACAACTATCTTCAGCTTAAAGAAGAACAGAAAGTCCTGCAAGTGATGGTATGACCCCCACAGAGCCCTGATCTCTACATCATCGAGTCTGTCTGGGTTTACATGAAGAGACAGAAGAATTTTAGGACACCTGCATCCACAGAAGATCTGTGGTTAGTTCTCCAAGTTGTTTGGAACAATTTACCTGCCGAGTTCCTTCAAAAACTGTGCGCAAGTGTATCTGGAAGAATTGATGCTATTTTGAAGGGAAAGGGTGGTCACACCAAATATTGTTTTAGTTTAGAATTTCCTTCTGTTCCTTCACTGCATTTTGTTAATTTATGAAGAATTGATGAAAATAAACTGTTAACACTTCCAATTTTGAAAGCATTCTTAGTTTACAGCATTTTTTCACGCCTGCCTAAAACTTTTGCACAGTACTGTAGATTTTATACACAATTCATTACATTACATTTCATTTAGCACTTTTGTACAAGCAACTTACAAAATATGCCTTTGTTAAAAAAAGCCAATTAAAGCAGACCTATTCACAGTGTTAAGAGTGGCCTTAATTTGATTTGGTTTTTGAGAGCCTGATTACATAAGGTACTGCTGCTCTTAGTTGAGTTGGCTCACTGCTGTTGGCAGAGGCAGAGGCAGCACTAGCACTAATGACTCGCACCATCTTAGTTTTCACAGCAGGCTCCACCAGTTGGCACAAAGGCCTGGAAGTGCTTGTGTTAGGCTATACATTTTGGGTCGCTAAACTTTCGATCATAAAACAAAGATAGCCTTCTAGTTTCAATTACTCTGTAGTGATTAGGAGTGGGTGGGTGTGGGTCATCTCTTTAAGAATTCTTATTGGGTTACATTGTTCTACTAGGTTGACTTTTCTCACACCCCTCCTGACGCTGATGTGTGTTGCCCTCCCTGTGCTTTTCCACAAAAGGGGTTCAACTAAGGACAGAACTCAGTCCTGCAGCTGAATAGATTTATTATAATAAAGATCTCAGAAACATAGGATAACTCACAAACATTAAGCCTTGGTGCGGTTCTGGTACAATCGTTCCAGGCAAATGGAAAAAGCACAGCTCCCCTGTTGAGTCTTCTCTGTCCCCCAGCCATCACAATCTCCTGTCTGGTTGTGCCTACTGCTCTAAGGATTTTAATGTCTGAGGTCTAATGCCTCAGGATCGATTGGAAACAGATGAAAGCAAATCTACGAGTGGAATCAATTAGCACATCGAGGCACTGTAGTCGCTTTCGTCCCTTGATGTTGATATGTTAATAGTTTCCCCTTAATCCTAAAAACACTCATGATTGCTTTTGCTTTCCAGGTCTTCTCGTAATTCTCCCCTCAACTACTACAACAAGCTACAACCGGAAACAGTAAGACACGCCACACGTAACCTGGAAGTTATGGTTCCAATTCACCCAGAGATCTCACCTTGTGCAATGGGTGAATTGGAATCATATACAGTACAAAGAGTGGATGGAGTAAATCCCTAGGAGGTGAACGGAGAGTACTAGTCTGGAAGCTGTGCCAACAATAATTGTCTGTCTGAATCTGTCTAATTCACTAAGCTCTTTAAGCCCTTTATTACATGGCTATAAAATGAGCTACAAGGTTATGAAGTCCATCATACAGTGTACTGTGTCTCTAGAAAATAACAAAGAACAGAACGCTTCAAAATTAAAGTTATTTGATGTCTAAAGAAGCCAAAATGAATGAAAGTCAATGGAGGGCTAATGCTAGCTGGGTGGGCTTCTCATGCAGAGAGGCCTTTCCATGACTGTTATACATTTTGAACGCTTGATTACCCCTTGATTAAAACACCAGTGGACCAATCGAACAGACCGGAGTGATCCCTGTGGCTAGGCCTCCACCATCCTGTCATGTCTGGTAAATGTTGTCTCTGGGTGCATGTGTGAGGAAATGGCAGTCAGACGTGAGCCCACTGCCGTCACGTCCCAGCGACCCGAGAGATCCTCAGCCCTGACCCTTAACCTAACCATGTCAGAAACACCTTTAGCAAACAAATTCAAAGTGGCTTTGTTCTGGGGTGTTTCCTTTCTTAGATATTAATTTCTTTCATTCCTGGCCTTGGATGCTTGTGTCAACATACAAATGGCATTTGTACTGACAGTTTAATGTTACATAATAGACACTTCGCTGCAAAAAAAAAAAAAATTGTCTAATGGAGATGTGGGTGTTTTTCAGGTAAATTGGAGGTCGCCAGGTTAACACTGTAATTCCTGCTGTTCAAAGGAAGCAGAATGTTGGAGCTCAATCCTGCATCTAATCTTTTAGAATTGGCTGTGGCTAGGTGGCTGCAGGCAGTTTCACTGGCAGCGGGGAGTCCTGTCATCGTATTCCTGCCCCCCTCTCGTGTGTGGGGGTTTGTAAATGTGAACATCACAGGTGCTTCTACCCCCACCCCCTGGGCTCAGCCCCCCCACAGCTGTGGAGCGCGCGCTGCTCTCTGGCTGCCTTTGATTAGTGTGCGGCTCCATTCTCCATGTGTGCACGTACACCGCTGGAGGCCAGAGATCGGAGCTAGCACTCAATCACAAGCGGGAGAATTAACGCAAGCACTGCTCAAACAATGCCTGCCAATGCAATGTAAAGGTAATTTAGCCTGCAGTGTTTGATAACACACAACCTATGTCTAAATCTACATCCATGTCTCATTTAGACTAAATGTATACATATAAATGCCATAATAGCATTGCCTCATGTAGTATGTATATGCATACAAATGTATTATTAGGTGATTTGTTTTCAATTTCAGAAGAAATTAAGAACAGGGTAACCATTGAAACGTACAGTAAAAAAAATTGCCATTTTAGGAAGTGGGTGGAGCTCCAGCCATGACAGACAGACAGACAGGAAGAAATGAAAAGGAAATGGCTGACATGCTGATAGGAAATCGAAACAAGCAATCCGATGGCGATGGGTAAAACAGGTTTATCATCTCCTGCCACTAACTCGTAAGACACCCCACACACAACCCCATCCCACTCTCCATTAATCTACTCAAGAAGGCTCAGTGTGCATCACGCTCTCTGGGGTATGCCTGTGCATCTGCTCAGTCTCCTGACGCACACACACACACACACACACACACACACACACACACACACACACACACACACACACACACACACACACACACACACACACACACACACACACACACACACACACACAGACACACACACACACACACACACAAACACTTTGTCGTCTCCCCAAAGAGAGCCTCTCCACACTAATGCAACACTTTAAACAGCAACGTGAAGAGGAAATTAGTTTGAAATTACCCAACTGGTTACAATCCAATTTAGGCGCCTGATAGGAAGTGAGCTCCATATCAAGTGTAGTGTTTACACAAACAGGCACCTTTCCAAATCCAGGAGCTCGTCATTTTATTTCTGAACTGAATAATCTTTTATGTCTGTAGTAGGAGCGAACAATTAAAGTGAGATGAGTTGGGTTTTTTGGCCGCATCTGTGCTCGATTGGCTTTTATTTTTGATTGGTGTTGGATGCCGCTGCCGGGCTACAGTCACCATGACGAGCTACAGCTGAGACGTTAAATTGCATTGTGTGTGAAGGAGGGATACGCAGCAGGAGTGGGGAGCTGGACAAGTTTGAAATATTCACAGGTTATGTTTAAATACACCCCCAAGGAATCAGCTCTGCATATGAGAAACACATAATTAAATGGAAGCGAGAGAGCCTATTGTCTTCAAAAACAGCTTCAGTAGAGTAGTTCTCCTACAGCATCCTCTCTCTCTCGCTCTCTCTCTCTCTCTCTCTCTCTCTATCTCTCTCTCTCTCTCTCTCTCTCTCCCTGGCTGCATAGTAAACAGAGAAGATGATGGATGAAACATATGATGGGGACATGAAAAAGGTGGAGTCCCACACAGCAAGCATTCTTGTGGTGTCAGCATTTTGTAAAAATGAATAATGTGAGGTATTGTCACAGTTGCAGGAGTGCTGGATCCAAACACACGACAGAAGGTACACTTTGAGACACAAAAGGCATCTTTATTTAAAAACTCTGTGAAGACAGTGTGAATTCAACATGAAGAATGACAGTAAAGGGCTTGAATAGACTTAAATACACAGGGTAGCTAAGCATGGGAAACAGATCATTGGCTGAACAAAACAGGGGAAAACAGTGCAGACAATGAACAGGCTGACAAACGAGACGACAGGACACAGGTTGGTAGGGATTAATGAGACACACCAGGCAGGTACAAGTGCGGTGTGAACACAGGCACAAGAGACAGCAAAAGCACATGGCTAACAGGAAGACAAAACAAAACACACATGACCATTACAAAATAAAAGCCCAAAACAAGAAGCAAACAGAAATCGGTGAGAACGTGACAGGTCACAGGTCATCAGTGAAAAACAGAGCTTAATCGAGTATGTTATTCCATTCAGTCTCCAGTTTAGATACACTGGCAAAAAAAAAATATTTTGATTGAATACAAACACGTGATACTGTCCAATTCACATTAACAGTACTGTATCTGATTGAACTGTTCATCCGCACTCTGGATGTCACTTCCTACACACTGTTTACATTTCACCTGTTCTATCTTAGTTTAAAGTCTTGGGTTAGATTCATTATGGTCTCCCACGGCTTTCTGTCAGAAGCAAAAAATGAGACCGTTTTAAATTTACTCAAGTTAGTGAATTTGTACATCCTCCAGATGAAATCTATGCAGTCTGCGTAAATCAGATTCACTTTGGCATTCTAATCTCTGTAATGTACACTATGCCGCATAATGTGCAGGGTGTACTGACATTTTTTTAAGTAAATTGAAGGTGTTTTCATAAAATGGGCAGACATACTTTCATATGAAAATAAGAAGGAATTGAATTCTTAATCACAGTATGCAAATGTGTGGTTTAACATAACTGTAATTACCTAATTAGTTGTTTCCAAAAGCCGGTAGTGTGCTTATTTATCTCTAAAGCAGGGAGAGCTGTGTTCATTTGCATTATCAGTCTATCAGTCTTCCCAAGTCTTCAAACGCCTCTAACACACTCTTGCAGAATATTCCAAAAACAATCAGGAATCCAGTATGTTCCCAAAACTATCAAGAAACCAGCATTTTCACAAGACTTTTAGGAATCCAGTATGTTCCCGAAACAATCAGAAATCCAGTATGTTTCCAAAACTATCAAGAATCCAGTATGTTCCCAAAACTATCAAGAATCCAGCATTTTCACAAGCCTTTTAGAAATCCAGCATGTTCCCAAAACGAATCCAGTATGTTTCCAAGTTTATCAGGACTCCAGTATATTCCCAAGACTATCAGGACTTGCAAAATAGAGAACAGAGAACTGGTTTGATCTGCAGTCCCCCACCTTTCTCACTGACCCCCAGTGGTACCATAGTCCCATAGTGGTGCCACAGACATTTCCCTGAAAACCTGATATGTGACTGTATGCTGTACCTGTATACAACCAGTGGATAAAGCTTTAGATTAAAACTGGGTAATGAACTGCTTATTACTGTGTGAAAGAAAACTAAGAACAGGTTATGTCAGTGTAATAATTGTAGAATAAGTGGTACAAGTATAATTGTATGTATGTTTAGTATGTTTTAATTTATTATACTTCTAAAAATAATCACACTTTACCTACAATTCACTGCACGAAAAGCAAGATTATCGGGCCCGTAGCTATACGCTGTGATACAGCCGCGAATGAGCACCATTCCTGGCTGATCGCGGACATTCCCTCGAAATATCCGTCTGCCGCATACGGACGGAATTTCCCGGGAAGGAACCTGCGAGGGGAGGGGGGGCCGATGTGTTTAGCATTCTCACCTCCCGCTGACAGAGGTGCGAAATGCTCTTATTAGCATATTGACTGTCAGCAGTCTAGCCACACACACCCTGCTGCAGCCATTGGTTGAAAACGACAAGGAATTGAATTAAAACGTCTTGTGATGAGACGGAATGAGATTCTGTCTATAGGTCAGCTTTCAACTGACAAAACGTAGGCTATCCCCTCCCATTTACAGCTATTGCCCCATAAAAACAAAATTAAAATGTACACGATAATAATTTAATTAATATTCTGTCTTTGGGGTTTTGCTCCGGGGTTATCACATTTCTTGATTCACCTTCCGTCTTCAGGGTTTTGATTTCGGGGATATCACGATTCTTGCTTTGCCTTTCAGTTTCAGAGTTCGAGTGTTCCCATGTACTTTCGAGGCTGTTCCACTCATATTCCGGAGCTTCCTCTCTGTAATGTTCTTGGATTCACTTTTGGCATGTAATTATACAGAGTCGGGCTTACTCTGATATTGAGATAGTCATTTCGCAACTTGGGACATGTTTGCCACTCGTATATCTAACCTGTGTCTTTTCAGGTAGCTTTTACGCGAGCTTCGTGAGATTTGAACCTGCGCTCTTCAGGTTAGTGGTACGATGTACCTAATGGTGCTGTTACTAACCGCTTAGCCACCTTTTCTGGTAAGGATTTAGCTAGTCGGTGCGAGTAAGTACCTGGTTTATAATTCTTCCCCCTCTGGGGTATTTCTCTTCTGTTACTGGAGCCAGCGAATTGGGAATTGTTTAGTGGACTTATGTGACGTTTTAATTATGTTTACGTAAAGGCGCCCGAGGCAACATTAGAAACTTTAGACTCGAATAATAAACGTTCAATTTCTAGTCTTTTTTACACGTAGTAAGTTTCAATAACACCATACCATTCGACCATCGACACCATCGACATTCACAGTGGTGTAGTGGTCCCTGGAGAAGTGGGTATACTCTTTATTTATTTATACAGCACAGGATAAACACCCTGTTTTGAGAAGTGGGTATACCCAATGCTGACTGAAAAATAAGTGGGTATACTCCGTATACCTGCGTATACACTGGACTACACCACTGGACATTCAAGGAGATTGTTTTCAATCCAGGTCAATTCAATTAACATAACAAAACCAAGGCCTGGCCAAGGGAAGGGGTGGGGGTGCTTTCACACCAATGTGGGCTTCTACGGCAATACACAGGGTCGAAGACTGTCGTAAATCCCACATTTCATGCAGTGATTATTCTCAAGGGACATCCTGTTAATAACAGTTAATCAGCTTATGTCAGTGTAATAATTGTAGAATAAGTGGTACAAGTATAACTGTATGTATGTTTAGTATGTTTTAATTTATTATACTTCTAAAAGTAATCACACTTTACCTACAATTATTCTCAAGGGACATCCTGTTAATAACAGTTAATCAGCTTTTGTTGTAGTGTAAGGAGAAATAAATACAGGGTTAATAAAATAAAGCATATTTAACAGGAACTGGATATTATAGAGATACTACAATTTACTTACAAGGATGTGTTTTCAGATACTTCTAAAGGCCTATTTGCTAAATAGTTTAGAATACAACTTGATAACCTGATATCCTATACTGTAAGTGTGTTTGGCCGCCATGACTGACACAGAGCTGAAAGTGAAAGTGTGAAAACACACATCACATTTAGATTCTTGTCATCTGCTCAGTCGTTCCCTTCATCTCAACTTGATGGCAGAATTAAGTATAATAGACAATAAAACTCTAGAACAAAAGGAAAAAAGCGCTGAAACAGCTTTCATTGAGATGGTTAATGGCATATGGCTCAATACAGAGAGAGACAACACATCAGTCTTAGTGTTATGGATTACTTAGGATAGCCAGTCACCTTGACATACGTAAAGCGAAGGGCACTGTTAAAAACCTTGATGCCATAATTGGTTGCAATCTACGTTTTAACAATCATGTGAAAGCATTAACATTTAACCTATAACCTTTTACCATCTCAAAAACAGAGCCAAACTAAGGGGCCCTTCTATCAATAATTTAGAACATTAACATAATTTTTGAAAAAAATATTCATGCCTTTCTCTCCAGCAGGGTCGACTGCTGCAATGTCTTTTCACAGGTCTTCCTAAAAAAAAAACATCAAGCAGCTTCAGCGTGTCCTTCCAGCTTCATGTCCTCCCAGTAATACAAGATATACATTACCAAATGGGAGATGACCAAATCACTTCTCAGATATGGTTCAGCATTACACACCTGCAGACATCTCAGATCACTGGAAGTTGTTAATGCCTACTGTCAGAACTAAACACGGTGAAGCAGCTTTAAGCTGATATGCTGCTCATCTCTGGAACCAGCTTCCTGATGACCTTGAAGGGGCTCCAACTGTAGTTTTAGATCAAGACTTAAGACCCAACTATTCTCAGATGCTTATTTGTTTACCGATGAAATTCATCATACTTTCCTATTTATTTATTTATGTGTTATATACCAATACCTTTTGAAGTGTTTTACCTGTTCATTTGTAAAACACTTTAAATGACCATTTTGTGTATGAGTTGTACTACATCAATAACTACACTTGCCTTTATTGTAACCACTGGTCCTTTTACTAGCAGAAAACTTCTAAACGATTATTACTGGGAATTGAAATAGAGCAACAACAATTACTGCACAGATTATTGCCCCGGGGTGGTTGTTGCTGTGGAAATCGAACGCTGATTATTTTACAGTGGTGGTTGATGCAACAATGACTACACATTGATTGTTGCTGGTACTGATTGTTGCCATGAAAACTACAGGCTGATTGTTGTGGAGTGGTAATTGTTGCCATGGAGACTGGACAGGTTAATTATTGTACAATGGTCGTAATAGCAGTGGAGATGGGCCTCAGAGTGATGTTGTGATGTTGAGTGATGATGCCACCACTCTTCTCACACTTCACTCCTTTATGAAGCGGCCTTGCTCTTCGCCACAGATCCAATTCGTCTGGAGTCTGGAGGATGCAATTAGACACGGAGTGAGTCACGAGGAGTTTGTTTGACTGACAGAGTTGTTTATGTTATCGAGATGCCTGCGGATAAACAAGCCCTGAATGAGCCCTAGCTGTTCCTCTCCTACTGACACTACTGAGATGCTCTTTAAAAAACCAAGCCTCCCGTGGTGTACCCTCTCACAGGGGTTAAGGGTATTTCAAGTCCCCCCTGCCTCAGCGGGGGCATGTCTTAGCCCCCTCCACCCCCTATTGGGGCATGTCTTGCCCTCCCGACGCCCACACGCGTCTCTCAGGTGTGATATTTGAGGGCCTGGGGTGTTCAATGATGGCGTACAGGTGTCTGAGTCCAGGAAAGCTGCTGGAAGGGGGATTCTCCACAGGTCACCAGGCTTGTCTGTTCTCAGCAGGTGAAGTGTACCGCAACATGTGTCTCACAACAGGGGCTCGCCTGCATACACACTCATACGCACACATAAGACACATAAACACTCACACACAAACCCATGCACATTCATACATACACACACACACAAGTGCATTTACACCCGGAAGGGTGAGAGTGTGTTATGTGTGTGTGTGTGATGACAGCCACTCAAGTCATCCTCAGTGCATCAGCGGGACGCGCATCCTGCGTGTCTCCTCATCTGACTTGCATCCTTGTAGCATTCATCCTTGATTCGTCCAGGCAGAGTGACATTTCACTGCTTATCCTTCACTCATACAGGCAGTATGACATATAACTATTTATCCTCAACTGTCCTCAGTGGAGTGACGTTTGAGTTGAACAGTTCAGTCTCTGACCGATCGTAGTGTGAGGCTGACCGGACTTGCAGAGCGGTGACCTCCGACCCCAGTGGCCAGAGGTTGCAGAATGGCACAGCCTGCTTCAGGTTCTCATCAATACTAAACACGAGTGGCGGGGGCGAGAGATTAACGATGCAGGGTTCAAATGCCGCCTCAAATCCATCCAGCAGTGCCAACTTTGCATTCCCATGAATTGGATTTTGCAACTATCAGCATTTCATTAAAAATAATAAAGCTGCCATCCGTGACTTACAGCCCTGCTAGCGGATGTGGCAGAGAGACGCCGACTCCGACCCTGCCTGCATAGCCTCCATTTCTCATATTGCAATGCAGATTCATGTCAGGACGAGAGGCTGGCTGCAATTTTCAGACGTGGCAGAGTTTGCTGTGTAGCCTTGAGAATGGAGACAGCACAGGGCAGGACTCACACACAGTTTTCCCATTCTTCCATGGCACCGAAGGATAATGATAGCCTCTGTAGAGACGTGAAAACACACAAACCCTTTCTCTTAGACTGTCATCACACACACACACACACACACACACACACACACACACACACACACACATACACACACACACACAATAAGACAGATCTTTGGGCACTTAGCATTCCCTTGGCTGATAGCACATAGGCACACACACACAAACGCACACACACACACACACACACACACACACACACACACACACACACACACACACATACACACACACACACGCACACACACATATGCACACAAGCACGCACACTACCTTCCTTCTTCATTCTCTTCCTTATTAATGGTATAACAGTATTCTCCCCTCTGTTCAGGTGTCTAACACACACACACACACACACACACACACAGACACACCCTCACAGCACATATTACTGTTTAAAGAACATGCGACTGGAAAGGCCACCAGTGAGGAAGTGATTTGTTATCATTTCTGCATATCTGTTTTTGACATTTCTGTGCAGCCGTTTCTGCCATGTTACATCATGTCTTTGAACATGTGAAGCGGGTGGCGGCGTAATGTAATAATGTTGAGGCACAGCGAAAGGTTAGCGGGCAGCGTGGTGCTGCGGCAGCGTGGGCAAGTGCTCTAGAGAAGGTCGCAGGTGAAGGGTAACCTCTCTGCCCGCAGGTGTGATGAATGGCCCTGACTCTGCTCTCCGTCCATTCGCTCTCCGTCTCTCTAATCTAAATGACATCCTTTCTGGCGTGGTTAGCCTAATCTCTAAATGCTGAGGAGGGCGCAGGAAAACATGACCAGATATGAGATTGTGTGTTCAGTGGCACTCCTGCCTGTGGTGAGAGTGTGTCTTACATCACAACTGAAGAGTGTGGACCTGCTGTGTGTGTGTGTGTGTGTGTGTGTATGTGTGACTGTCATGGCTATTAATTAGTGTACTTAACAATCTTGACTGTTTCCTTTCAGTGGCTCCTGTCATGGCTGTAGCTCTTCACTGAGACTGCTTCATTTTAATTAAGGGGCTTCTCCATTCCCACCTCACTACTTACACACGTAAACACAAATCTAATACTTTATATAGAAATAATTGTAAGTCATAATTATGATAATTATATTGACAATAATTATAATAATTATAAGTATGTATCTAATACTCATAATACCCTTTCCGCCAGGGTTTTATGTTGGTCAGTTAGGTTACTTTAAGTAGATTTGACCAAGTCTTACTACTATTATTATTACTATTATTACTACTATTATTATTATAATTCATAAAAATATTAATATAATTAGTGTCGTGGACATAACAATGACCATGCTTACACACTCTTCCAAAGACTCTTGTGGAGATAGGTGCCAACTTTGCTTTTCAATTCATCACATTTGACATGAGAGGCCAATTACTGAGGCAGGTCACTGGCTCCTTGAAAGGAAGTGATCCAGGTGAATTAAAAAGCTATTTCTGCCCATGTATACCCACGGCTTATTAAACCCGTTTCAGCCCTCATCTTATTAAAGCAGTTTCCCCTTAGTATTTTAGAGGGCTGTGCTGTCTGCTTTCATCTCTGCGTTTGGAACCGACAAAGGACCAGTAGGGCCTGCCTTCAAAGCACCTGCCTCCCAGCAGTCATGCATTTATTTACGGCAGAAAAGACACAAATGGACGCAGTTCTCCAGGTTATTTATGTGCTCTTCCTCCACAGGAATGTGGGAGAATGGGCTCCAGAAGTAGACTGATAAACTGTGACCTTATCGCCCCTCAGCTGTGTGATGAGAAAGCTGAGTGTGTGTGTGTGTCTCAGAAAGATCCACCCACCAAGCTCCTCTGGTTTAAATCACAGCCCATGGCCATCACCTCACAGCAGGGTCTCAAGTGGCCGAACCTGACCCCTCTCTACAAGCACAGCACAGGATCAAGGAAGCTGGCGGGATTTATCTGTTTATATGGCAAAGCAAGTGAAAGAACTTTTCGGTATCAATCCCCCTCCCCACACTGACACACACACACACACATGATCTTCATTTTGACTTGGATGGGAAGTACACATACAAATGTATATCCTACACTAAGCACACACTTGGCATACTTAACAGAAAGAAAAAAAAGAAAGACAAACGGAAAGAAAGATGCATTCATGTGGTTTTAGGAATGCATTTCTCTCCTTAGCCATAGTGATTGAGTGTTTGAACCTCTTCAAACCACCGGACCCACTGCAAATCCATTTTCATACCCATTCTTTTCACTTGAGTAATGAAAGCATACATCATACGTCAACGAAAAACATCTCTCTGGAATCAGCCAGACTCACCACTTTCTTTTGCTAGCAGTTTCTTAGTGTATAACTCATAATAAGCAGTGAAATCACATGAATTTCCAACATAATCTCCAAAACACATACCTTGTCTCTAATAATAAACCAAGACATTAAGCTGTCAGTAAATTAAATTATTTAATTTGCTGATGACTCCTTTGTTTCATTTGCTGATGAATGCAAACACCCTTTTCAGTCCCCTCCTATTAAACATCCACTTTCATCAAAACCATCAAATACTTTTCACTCATAAAAGGCACAACATCAAACATCTAAAAGTTTGGTAATTTCTTCAAATGATGGAAGATCTGAGTAGCCCTGAATGCCCTGCTACAAATAACCGACAGTATTCATGGCTGCCTTTTGAAATGGGTTTGATGTCTCCCTCTGAAGGCACACACACACACTCACTCACACACACACACACACACACATATACACCCACACACACATACACACATACACACACACACACACACACCAACACTAGCCAGGTTAACACAGACACTCTCACACACACACACACACACACACACACACACACACACACACACACACACACACACACTAGCCAGATGAACACCCTCATTACAGGGGACTGGTAGGCCCAGGTTTAGTCAGGTAGAAGTCGTGTCAAGACTGTTAGAAAGTGTACTCTCTGTAAGGCCTTCATTAGTATGACTGTGCTCACACAGACACTTACAAAAACACACACACACACACACACAGGTGTACACCCTCACCAGAAGGGACTGTTAGGCCAAGGTGAAGTCATGTAGATGCCATGTGATGAGTGTTACATACGGTGTGGCATTCATTATTATGGCTCTCTCACACACACATGCACACACACACACACACACACACACACACACTCACACACACACACACACACACACACACACACACACACACACACACACACACACCTCTGTCTATGAACAACACATTCTTTCTGCGGTTGACATTTGTGAAACGTCCCTGCTTGAGGAAGCCAGCTGGGGTGTCAAGAGCCCAGCCTCCCTGTCCAATTCACATCACATGGCCCATAATTGAGCAGAGGGAGATTTCTGCTGACCGTTACCTCTCATTAGTTCCACCGAACCAAAATGGAAGTCCCTCTATTAAATGCCATGGCTTTCACAGCTACATAAGCGGTGTGTGCGTAAGAGAGAGAGATAGCGAGAGAGAGGGAGATAGAGAGAAAGAGGAGGAATATGTGTGTGTGTGTGTGTGTGTGTGTGTGTGTGTGTGTGTGTGTGTGTGTGTGTGTGTACAGAGAATCTCACTGTGAGTTTGAGAAGGTGTATAAGTGGCAGTGGAGCCTCTCAGGAGAAGAAAGATCTCCGTCTCTCTGACAACCCACAGCACGTGGTCTCATCCCACCTCTGAGGAAACACGTCATCACCTCCACCATAAGTGCTGTGTGAGATTGTGACTGGTCTATCTTATTCTGGGTGTATGCTTTATTGGTGTAGTATGCTGTAGTGTAGTAGCTCCTAATCTACTTTCACCTCTAGAGCAGGTTTAATATGTGAGGGTTACTGGTCTAACTGTATTTGTCTGTTTAGTATATGAAGATACAAGTCTACCTTAACCTCTAGAATATGTGAGGTTTACTAGTCTAATGTTATCTGTATCATATGGACTTTTCTTTGCTGATTTTCCCTTTTTACACCAAAACAATATCTGCAGTCCTGCCACTGTTGGCAGCAACATGAAGATGTCAATACCACTGACTTTGCTTGTCTGGTTTCCATGTGGCGCTCTAAGATTCCATCAATGTTTAAAGCAGAATCATGGAGTGCTGGTCTGAAACTTGCAAGCTAACAACCTAAACAGCAAAAACCTTTCAAACAGCCCAGTTAGGACTGATGAAAGCTCCCTAAAATGCTAACTGGCGCACTTTCGGCGATATTGTGGTCAAAGTCGTGCTGTGAAGACATATACCATCAAAATGAAATGAAATGAATTTAAAGATCACATCAAAAGAGGTTGCTTATGAAAATATACCTCAGAAAATGGTTACATGGTTAGAAATCGTTACATAGACTCTTGTGGAGATAGGTGCCAACTTTGCTTTTCAATTCATCACATTTCACATGAGAGGCCAATTACTTATAGCCTAGTGACAACAGCCTACGTATTTCCGCCTGAATTGATTTCAAGCTCATACTCAGTCTGGCCCAACCCCATTGACAATCGTCTCCAGAACTCAACATTTTGCAGGACCAATCAGCGAACAGTTCAGAGCTGTGACGCAAAACTCGCCTTGGAGGAAAAGACACAAAAAGCTATCGGAAAAGTTGTCTCAACTCTCGAGAACATCAGAAAATTAAAAGGAGAACAAGAGTATTTTCTTGTAAGTTTTATGATTGGAAAGGACGTCGTAGCTCTTCTCCCAACTGGCTTTGGGAAGAGTTTAATCTACCGAATGCTTACTAAACGTTGCTGATTGGTTAAGGGAAATCCAATGATTTTAAACCTCAAGATAAGCACCCGCCCATCTCGGAAACCAAAATGCATTGGGTTGGCCCAGACTGAAAGACGGAATGAAATGGAGTCACAGGCTGGTAATGGCCAGGCTAAATTACTTAGGCAGGTCAGTGGCTCCTTGAAAGGAAGCTTTAAAAAAACTGAGGTTAATGTTATGGCTTCACTATATCCACTGAAATGGAAGTGTAGATAAAAAAAAAATCAAAGAATACTTGTCTATACATTCACAGCCTACAGGGGTTCCATTGACGTGGGGTCTCTTATAGTGGCCTTGAAGTTTAATATAGTAATATTTCAATAGACTGAATCCATGGCCGGGCATCTCTTTGAACCCTTTGAAGTCAATAGTCCACTTAAAGGTTCTCTCACACCAGGAAAAGCTTTGGGGGCAGTGCCTCCTCTGGGGCGGTCTCAGATAAAGTGGTTTGTCATGACTTAATCAGATTGAGGTGACTGAACTGTGCCCGCGCAGGTTCTGGTTTGAGTCTGGCCCATTCCGGTCCCAGAATTGACTTTCTGTGGTGGGCAAGTTGATTCTGCGTCGGTTCTGATCACCCCCCTCCCCCTGGCCACACCACACACTCTGATCGCACCTTTTAACACATGCAACTGTCATCCACACAGCACTTCAGCCTGACCAGCAGATAATCCAAGTGTTCAGTAGCAGATGTTTTATAAATTATAGTGTTTATATACTCTCATAGTGGGCACTGGTAGATTTGTAAGAGATGAAAAGTGTTTATAGTTCTCTCTTTAAGTATGTACTAGTAAATTTGTTAGATGTGAAGATAGCTTCACATATATTTCACTCTGAGTGTGCACTAGTAGGCTTATTTGTGATTGCAGGTGTTGCTATATCACTGTAAGTGGGCACTAGTCAGTTTATTCGAGGTTAAACATGTTTATATTTCTCTCTAAGTGTGCACTAGTAGATTTGTTAGATGGGAAGAGTGTTAATATTTCTCTCAGGGGGTGCATCTCTCTCATTACGGAAGTCTGTTAGATTTACAGCGCCTCAGTAAAGTCAGGGAGAGCAGGGCGGATACGCCATAAACTACATCTGACAACAGTGACACAGAGGCCTCGCCAGGTCCTAATTCATATATGAATAATGAATTTATTTAAATCAAATGTATTCACTAGTGGCAGCTGGTCTGGTGAGAAACCGCAGGCAAAAAGTAAACAAAACAGTTTGATACGGTGCTTATTGAAGAGAGGAAGTTCCAGCAAGTGAGAGAATTTGTAGTTTGTGGTGTGAAATAGCTTTCCTCAGAAACATCAGTTGGTTTGTTAAAAAGCTATTTGAAAGACAACAACATGGCAAACAGTGGTTTGGCCTTTGGTACGCACTTTGACTTGACAACAGATGACCTTAGTAAAGCTCTTTGAATTCGCCACTCTCCAAGTCAGTGTAGTGGGTGTAATATCTGACAAATAAAGGGAATATGATGGCTGATGATTTTTTTTTAAAGTTTTTCACAACTATCCAAACAACTGCTTGCATCATGCTATGAGCTGGTGAATGGGAGCAGGCTGTGAGCATGACTAACTCACACAAGTTAATTTTGAAGTGGAGAGTGGCAGGTTTGGACCTTTTTCACAAAATGTAAAAGTAGCGACAAATTCATGAAAATTGCCTAATAATGATGGGTGATGACTACAGCCATTTATGTTTCAAAGAAAAACATGTTTGTTTGTGAGGACTTATTTTCTATTTTCCTCCTTCAGCAAGGACCTGTTATGATGTTTGAAGTAGGCATTCCATTTTGTGAACTTAATGTTAATGTTCACCCTCAAAAGAGGTCCTTCCTCTCCTCCCATGCGTAATGGGAAATTTGAAAGACAGCTTGTTCGTTTGTCTGAAAAAATAAACAAGGCAAAGATGCACAACCAGTGCATTTCTGTTCAAATAATGGCGTAATGGCTTCCTGTCTGAGTACGTCAGCATTCACATACCTGTATTTGGATGCCGGATGAGTGCTGTCATGTTCGATAAAGCACACCTGACCACCCTGTTGCTATATTCATGAGAGAGCATTTAAACCGCTGAAAGCTAGATGGTGTATGAATGGATGAAACCTCTCTCATAAGGTGGAGTGGGGTGGGGTTGACACAGAATTCCTGAAATTTTAAAGACATTAAAGGGGGTTCTTTGGAGGGATCTTCACATGGCAACAAAACAGAACAGTCACTCCTGGCCTGTCAAAGTTATGGAGCATGAAAATAAGTTGCTTCATTTTGAGGGCAGATAATGTTTTAACTGTTTTGTGCTTCAAACTTGACTGAGTGAACACAGAAGCACAGAGAGAGAGAGAGAGAGAGAGAGAGAGAGAGAGACAGAGAGAGAGAGAGAAGATAAAGAGAGAGGGAGAGAGAGAGAGGCAGAGAAAGAGAGAGGCAGAGAGAGACAGAGAGTGTGAGAGAGAGAGAGAGAGAGAGAGAGAGAGAGAAAGCTTCATCCAGGGACATTAACTACTTCTGTTTTGCCTTCAGATGCTGGACATGCACAACTTTTGGCTTCTTAAGAAAGAAAGTCTGTTAAAGGCCCTTGTGCAGGCCCCACAGTCACGCACGCGCACACACACACACACACACACACACACACACACACACACACACACACACACACACACACACACACACACACACACACACACACACACAAAACACACACCACATTTGGGTTGCATGAAAAGCCTTTGATGTCCAGTAGCCCTGAGGTAAGGAAAGGCGAGGGGCCAGAACCTCGTGCCGGACTGTCATCCTCGCGGCTCAAGAATATTTCAATTTCACAGGATGAAAAGCACATTCGCAGTGACACAGGCACATGAAGATAGAAGAGGAACAAGTTCACTCAGTACAAACTCAGATAAAGAAAGAAAACAAAGAAAGCAGGATGCTGGGAAGTAGGGAGCAATTATAGCCTATTATAGTCACAACCGTTTGTCTGCCTAGTCTGTGTGTGTGTGTGTGTGTGTGTGTGTGTGTGTGTGTGTGTGTGTGTGTGTGTGTGTGTGTGTGTGTGTGTGTGTGTGTGTGTGTGTGTGTGTGTGTGTGGGTGGGTGTTTAACCCTAACATTGTGTTCGTAACACGGTTACACCTGTTGAGAGACTGGTCAGACTTTTCCTGACATTATTATCATTATGGAATACAAACATGGTTAAACCGCAGAGTAATAAACAATAATACAAATAAAGATAGATCTGAGGGGCATAAAACAGAGAAGATCAAAAATGTAAAAGTAACAGCATAATTAAAAACATTGTATAAAATGATAAAAGAAATAATGTTGCACATTAAAAGCCAGGTTAAGGTGAACGTTTTAAGTTATTTAAAAATGTTTACTGAGCCCACCTCTCTTTCACACATATTCATATGAACACCCATTTAACAACATGAAATGTGAAATGTGACAACTTTTTATGCTTTGTTATCACACATTCAAGGCCCGACCATTTTGGATTGGAGACACAACAAATGCAACAATGTTTTCAAAACAAAATTTGAGAGAAGTCCGAAGGGATGATTGACAGCTGTCTCTCACCCCACTTCCACATTTTAGGAAATTCAGGAAACCTGGTCCAGTGAATTTGAAGAAGATGACACCTTATCCGGGGTTCTCAGGATGTAGCCGCTCCACCATAGAGTAATCTCGAACACTACAGCCGATCTGGTGGGACTCCTTGCTGTCCGGCCATCCCCCTCTGTCCCCCTCTCTGTCTGCTTCCCCAGTGCCAGACATAGACCAGGAAAGCAGCTTCCCCTGTTCTCACTGCTCAACAGAGCACACGGGCTCCACACACCACTCACCTTTCCTTCCCATCCGATCCTACAAGTAAATGGCTGCGGGGTTTGCATGTTTAGACATTAGGATGGAACATTTTCCAGTTTCCACTCCCACCCAGGCTACAGGCGCTGATGCTGAGCTCATTCTTCCGCCCTAATAGACACGCGAATCACAGCAGGTCCAGGTCTCCGGCCAGTGGCCTCAACCCAGGGTTTAAATTTAGCTCCCGTCCAGGCTTAGGGCCAGGGTCCTGTAGTGTCGCAGCCCACAGCAAACCTTCAGCTACCTCCGGTGGTGTCTGCGTCACTATTCCCCCTTTCCTTTCCACATCCACTTCCCTTTGCCCATCCTCTCACTTTGCTTCCCCATTCAAACCCCCAGCATTCAAGCCTCTACCACGTCCATCAAGAACCTCTTCCTCTCAGGTGTGGATATTGATCTTTTCATTCTATTGCCATTGCTCCCGACCCCTACATTTGAGAAGAGTGTAGAATTGTAATCACTTAAATCAGCTGGTCCAGCTACAGAAATGTGGTTGTTTTCAGAATTATGTCTCGTGTTCTTGCACTTCACATTTATTCAGCTGCAGCAGGGAGCTTAACAAATACCTTCCGTAATCTTGCGGTGAGCTGTTTTTTATGAGGGTCCCTGTTTCACACCTATCGCCGCCTTTCCTCCGCCAAATGTGCAGTCAGAGTAAGCCTCTAAAATCAAGTCCCCTACTGGGTATCTCTCCACATCGAGAGTTTTCTTGGATCCACAGCATGTGCCCCCTGCTCTAGCTCCGGCAATGGCGCATTAAATGGTTCCTCACAGTTCCCCAAACCCCTTAAATCCACCTCCTACGTCCCCCAGATGCCCCACATCTCAGCCAAGGACATTTTCGAAGGAGGAGGAAACAAGTCCCATTCTTGGAGTGGATGCGGACTCTTTATGCCCCTCCTTTTTTCGACACCAGGCTTATTATAGGCTCCGATTAAGGCTTATTAATCAAAGGTATTCGCAGACAACAGCCAGCTACACCGGACTCACGCCTATTAATTACCGTGGATATTCTCTCTCGCCACCTGCCTTGCAAAACTGTGCAACATATTCATGTCCAGGCACACTGACTTCACTCTTATAGCCATGTGTTAGAGTTGTTGTTGACCTTTGGGCTGCTGAGGTGTAGTGAGTTTACCTGCCCTGCTTATAGTTTTAAATCCCTCCGTACATCCCTGCATCTAAGACCTACAGATGTCAGATCACAACACAATTTCAGTTTTTTATCAAACAAACGAAACCGTTCAATTTAAGAAAGGTCACTTGATTTTAATCTCCTGCCTTTCAAATGCATAGCCCACTACATCTTATCCTGAAATCCATCCTTATTTAATCAAGATTCCCCCGTGGATCACTATTCAGCCCATTCATTTAGGAGCCGCCACTATGGCCGCAAACAATAGTCTGTCCGAGCAGCAAGGCTTGGCCGTTGGTTCTCAGATGCCTACCAATCTTATATCTGTTCTAATCTGTCAGATCTCCGATCGCCCTTCAAGCATGGCCTCCATTGTAGATTTCTCCTCTGGTTGCAGCCTCTTGGGCTCTCTTGGGGTCAATCCAGGGCAACGGCCGACTACCAAGCCAGACATGCTTATCATCAGCACCCTAAATCGAGCATTCTGAATTGATTTTATCTATTTAGTTAGGGGGGTGAAGGATGTCAGGAAGCCTTGAGAGTTAATGAAAGCATTTCCTGTTCTCACAAGAAAGTATTGTGTATGCATGTGATCTGGAGCGGAATTTTCTCAGGCACGCACAAAACTTTATTGTGCAGAATGCTTTCCCACGAGCAAGGTAAACTTTCTTGTGGTCACTGAATACTTTCGAAGTTCAAAACTTTAAAGAAACTTTAAAGAAATTTGTTCTGGTGCTCCGTACAGCTCAGAAAGCCTATACTGTGAGACATGCCAGTGCCTCCTCCACACCTACAGAGAAAGCCCTTGTGTGGATAGGGCTTCTTCTTTTTCCTCTAGCAAGAAGCTGCACTGTGATTAAAGGCATATTGCTTCCACCAAAGCAGAACGAACCCAGAGTCGGAACTATGCACAGCAGCACTGCCTCAGGACAAGCATGTTCAATTCAAACTGGAGTGGAATACAAATGACTCATTACAGCATGACTTCCACTGAGTTTATGCATTATACTGAGGCCCGAGTCACCGGTCACCTCACTAAACAGAATAGGTGAGAAACGGGCAGTGGACATAGCTTAGTTCTTATTATAAAACAACTGGGTTCTAGCGCGTAATATAGCTGTTTCTGATTGGACGAGAGACGTTCCATGCTATAGGTTATTCTTCAACATACCTACAGTTACGGGACTTTTCACAGCTAAAAATAAATCACTCCGCGATGAAACATTCGCATTGATGATAACCGTTAATTCAAAGTTTTTAAAATTCCAAACCAAGACGTTGACAATGGAACTATTTTTTGTTGCGGAGAAACAATGGCGAAATAAACCTTTTTTAATCAATAACTTCGTGTTGAAAGGTTAATTTGTTGACTGTAGAATTGTTTTCTAAAAGCAATATAGCACTCGTGGGAGTGGGGTAGGTAAGGGACAATCCCACGGGATTATCCCTTACCTACCCCACTCCCACTCGTGCTATATTGCTTAATTGAACATAGATTTATTTCATAAGGTATTCTTAATTTACAATGTACAAGTTTGTTGCTGTCCATGGTTATGAAACAGAGGCAGCAATACAAATCTGCTGCTGCCCACAGTGCTTCTACTGACCACAGCTGTGAAAGGTAACGTCTATCTAGGTCCCGAATCCTACCTGACACTGACAGCAGCTATGCTGCTTAGTTGCTGTCCGTGGTCCTGAAACGGGTTGCAGTGTCATGCCTGCATCATGGTTGTTCCTGAACCAGCCCACATCTGCTTCAAATCTTCCACAGTCTATGATGGTGAAACTTCTGTCGACAGGCTGCAAAGGAGCTTCCACTATAGTGACATCCCTCAGTGCCCTGGTTTAATATTTCACTGTTAATGTATGAATAGTGCAACAATATCTACATTATTAGGTACTGCTTTAGCATGTGTTTAGGTCATGTGTTTGATGGCTAGGGAGAGCACATACTGTGTGTATATTTTGTCTGCACTCTAACTTACTTTGAACACAAGTGGCTGGAAAGTGAAATCAATAATTTCTTATATGTGTATGTATGCATTTATGTGTGTATAATATTATAGGTTCATACGGTACAGAGCGTTCATATACTGGAAAAAGGGATTCCCACCACTGCAATTCCATAATGGATTGGCTATCCTATATGATTTTGTTTTTAAGTCATCAATAGACTAACTTCCTGACAGTGCAAGGAATGGAGAGGCTGTGTGTTAATGGTAATATGAGTGGAGGATAGCTCCCGTGGGCTATTTCCCTTAATTAATTAACGATCTTAGAGAAATGGGCAATTCTCTCTTTCAACTCTGTCTAACAAGTACAAACTCTATCTTTAGGCAGAGCCCTGGGGGAAGCATTCTTCAAGCTATCCCTCCACAAAATGTTTTGATCAAGTCATTATCCCAAATCATTGCGATCCTAGCACTGAGATTCTTGATGATGCTCAATCCTGACTGAAAACAACACATGTCTGTCATTTGACTTCAGTGCAGTAGAAAGTTAAAGCAGTAGATGTGAGCACAATGAATGTCAGTTATTCGACTACACATCATGTCCTCAGCTTGATATCACCCTGAAGCTGCAGTTTTAGCACATTGAATTGAAAATGAAAGTACAGCATGCGCTTTCTGTGGACTAGCCAAGTCGCTATTTGTGCTGCTGCTCTCTATTGTACCTACACCTACGTGTGGTGTTGTGTTGTATAGATAGTTCCATGTAGAGTCTGAGATGTCTATGGTGTGGAGTTGTGTTGAGATTAAGAGCTCTATGGTGTAGTGTGTAGTGTGTAGTGTAGAGAGTGATATTTCTATGGTGTGGTGTTGTGTGTAGAGCGTGGAATCTCTCTGGTGTACTGTCGTGTGTAGAGAGTGGGATCACTATGGTGTGGTGTTGTGTTGAGAATAAGAGCTCTATGGTGTAGTGTGTAGTGTTGTGTTGAGAATAAGAGCTCTATGGTGTGGAGTTGTGTTGAGAAAAAGAGCTCTATGGTGTAGTGTGTAGTGTTGTGTTGAGAATAAGAGCTCTATAGTGTAGTGTGTAGTGTTGTGTGTAGAGAGTGAGATCACTATGGTGTGGTGTTGTGTTGAGAATAAGAGCTCTATGGTGTGGAGTTGTGTTGAGAATAAGAGCTCTATAGTGTAGTGTGTAGTGTTGTGTGTAGAGAGTGAGATCACTATGGTGTGGTGTTGTGTTGAGAATAAGAGCTCTATGGTGTAGTGTGTAGTGTTGTGTTGAGAATAAGAGCTCTATAGTGTAGTGTGTAGTGTTGTGTGTAGAGAGTGAGATCACTATGGTGTGGTGTTGTGTTGAGAATAAGAGCTCTATGGTGAGGAGTTGTGTTGAGAATAAGAGCTCTATAGTGTAGTGTGTAGTGTTGTGTGTAGAGAGTGAGATCTCTATGGTGTAGTGTTGTGTGCAGAGCGTGGAATCTTTATGGTGTAGTGTTGTGTGCAGAGAGTAAGACGCATCTCTCCTCAGTGCTTGTGGGACTGCTAGATGGCTCTCTCTAACCCACACATTAACCACATTAAAGTTCCCCTGAGTCGCTGAGCCCACAGAAGGTAATTACCAAACATAACATTATTAATTAGCCTCTGAACTCCACTAAAATAAGATCCATGGCACTGCACCGCAGGAGTCAAACTTGCTCCATCAGGTGGAGTTACTGAAGCTGAAGTTTGTGCACAGAGCCTGAAGTTTGAGCAAAGATCACCTGGGGACACATGTGCTTTTAAGCTGAGAAAGGAAGCATGTTTATCTGTCTGTGCTTTACCTCGCGGGGCATTTTACCATGACAAGCCGTGTTTAGCTATGAATGCATTTAGGTAAATTTTTTCTGGAGTGTGAACAATATAGTGGGTCTAGAACTACAAGCGCACTGATCTGCACTTTGTGTTCTCTCTGTGCTCAGACCTCCCAGAAGAACAGGTCCACTGTCCACTTGCTTGAGCCCGGGCACACCACCCCCATCACCCACCACGTTCACACATCGCTGACTGCTGACTGGCCATTTGCGCATGGCAAAATAGCTCTCCTCCCCCCCCCCCCTCCTCTATAACATATTAGTAATAACCACTGAATACAAACCCCCCCCCCCCCCCCCCCCAGCCTTGGGCACAGTGTCTTTACACTTTCCAATGCAGCATGTCCAGATCTTGAACTCAACCTGTGAGGGATGGCTGTGCATTTTACACATTAAACAGTGTGCCTTGCTCATGCACCTCACCCACTCAGACCAAGGCCAAAACTGGTCCAGAACCATCCACTGTCTCATGAACTGAGGTCCCTCACTTCATTATGTATCATGCATCATGCATCATGTTCTGAGCTTGAATTTAACCTGTGAGGGATGTCTCTGCATTCTACACATTCTACTGGTACTACAGAACCATCCACCATCTCATGACCACAGCTCCTCCTCTCCCTCCCTCAGATCTGGGCCGGAATAGGTCCAGTATCCATCCATCTGCTGTCTGGGGTTCTGCCGAACTCCACTCCAAATGAGCCGAGCTGAACCTCGGCCTCCTCAGAAGAGCAATCCATCCTGAACTTCATCTTCCAGGCAGTGGGCTGTTTGATGTAGCAGCAGCCGGAATTGGAACGTTCACATTGTTCTAATGCACCAAATAACATAATAGCTAAAGTGTAATTGCTTATAATTAAAACTAAATTGCTTTCCTTTTAGTTTAAACAGGTCTATTACCTTTATTCTCTAAGGTTTGTAATGGATGTTCTGTCCATGTTATTGTTATTAAAGCCCAGCTAAGTAATGTACTGTAATTATCTCTTGGTGTGGTCAACTATTGGCTAAGCTATAACTCTCTTTCTAAAAACTAACAAATAGACTACAAAAGCACAGACAAGTTGATTGTAGGTATTAACAAGATCAAAGGTATGGTATTAAAGATGAAATGTATGCATTATTTTACTCAATAGCACTCATTGGACACAATTCCAACCTGTTACCTTTTGCTATACCTGGTTTTACATTTTTTTCCTGCAAACAATAGTGAAGATTTGGATTGATGTGCAGTGTGATGAGCAGCAATGGTTGTTAGTGTTAGCTTTTGGTCAATCAGTGTTGCGAGTGTGTTTTTGTGCGGTGAGGGCTGCGAGTGTGTGTTTTGTCCAGTAGGGTTGTGAAAGAGTGTGTGTTTTGTCCAGTAGGGTTGTGAGAGAGTGTGTGTTTTGTCTTGTAGGGTTGTGAGAGAGTGTGTGTTTGTGTCTTTATCTGGTTTTAATAGAAGTATCTGAGCTCCTAATCACATGCAGGCGCAAAGCTCAGCTCACCTTCAGCTCATCACTCAACCCGCATGGACCCTACGCTGGTCTCCTGCATTCCCTTAGCACTGGGAAGCACTGGAGACAGACGAGCCAATTAAGCTTTGTTTATTTTTCCTCCACTGACCAGTAAACATCAGTGTCTATTTAATGGCTTGAGAAGGGAGTGTAATTAAACAGTGGCCTCCAGGGTGTGTGTGTGTGTGTGTGTGTGTGTGTGTGTGTTTGTGTGTGTGTGTGTGTGTGTGTGTGTGTGTGTGTGTGTGTGTGGAGAGTGAACTCCTTAAGGCCACAGTGGGAACAGCGTGAGAAACACTCCTCTCAGCGCCAAGGTCACAAATGACATATTAGTAACAGCAACTGAAAAGAAGTGAAATAAAAATGATAATCCGACTGACCTTACGTGTTTGCCTGTAGCCCCCCCCCCCCCCCCCCCCCCCAAAGCCTCCCTACCTCAGCCTCCAAGCCCTCCAGGGTTTGCATAGCACGCAGGATAAATAAACCCCTATTACAACTAATAGCAAGGGTGGACAAGGTGATCTATTCATCTAATAGCATGTCATTTGAAATGCAGGAGAATTTGTGCAAATGATTTGGAGAAAAAAAAGTTACTGCTTCAAGCTCATAATTAAAATATCAAAGTGTGTGCAGACACTGAATACTAATGGTTGCTTTACGGTAGATATATCAGTGACGCAATCTCTTCAGCCTTGCCTTCACCACTGTGGGAGAATAGCCATGAAAACAATTACCCTTTCATCTGCTATGAATCAACGGAAATATACTCGGACGTCTGCCATCTCCAGCCCAGTTTAATCACCGCTCCCCTGTCCAGCACTTCCCCTCAGCTGATCACACCTGAAACATTAGGACTTTCATGTCAGATGGTGAGGCAAACACACAGAGAGGAACCCGACAATACTACAGTAACGTGTAGCTGAGGGCAAAGTCACAGACCTGCGGTGGGCTCTGCTGTCTGGCACCTGTCTAATACATTCACTGGCTCTGGCTTACACACCACCTGACTGGTACACACTGCCGGGGACTCACAAAGTGCTGTTTCCCATTAGAAGGTCACAAGGACACCCACAATGCAATGCTATTGATCAGAATAGTATGCATAATCCATGATTGAGTTTACATAGACAAACAAAGTTGTGAATTCAGACAACAGATAGAATACATAGGGAAAAGAACAGTATAAAATAGTACATGCAGGTGAGTTTAATACAGACAGAAGGCCTTGGGGGACATTTTGTTATCTCTCTAGTGTTCAGACTGAGGCAGTACACGTGGATCACCGGTTTCATGTTAAAGCAGACTCCAGTTATTAATTTTCTCCAAGGTCCTCTCCTTTTGAACACTGACACACCAGGTCTCTGTCTCTCTCTCTCTCTCTCTCTCTCTTTTTTTTTCTCTCTATCTCTATCTCTCTCTCTCTCGCTCTCTCTCACTTAGGTACACTTTCTAATCTCAAAGACTCCGTCTATTGACATGCCCCCTGACTCCGGCAATCTCCACTGAATCTAAGTACAGCTTTGACATTTGAAAATGTCAATATGAACACCTGTTGTGTACGATGATGAGGATTCTGTCACTGTGAAGTGATATAAATGTAGGTTTGACCGTGTAGTTTTAATCTCTTTAGCTGCGTTCTCATTTCACCCAGCAACGTTCTGTGATCTTCCCGCGGAGAGTGGAGAGACGCCCGACTGTGACTTCACCCAAGATGATCCTGCCTTACTCCCAGAGAAAACCAACTGGCAAGGCAAACTTCACATCAGAGAACAGCAAACCTTTGTTCAAAACCAGCATTGGCATTTGATGTTTCCAAACAACTTCAAGCAGTGCTGGACTGTGTTTCTCTCATCTCAGGTAGCTACTTGGGCCTCACACTGAGCATGTCTCTTTGGTAAGAGAATAAACAAGCCTGTGTTACTTACAAGATATATGCAGTAATAATCATAGAATAATAATAAAACAGAAACAAGATTCTTCTTAGATTGGCACATTATAACACAGAGTATTGGACTTACTCTGGCCCTTGAGTGGATGTTGCATGTTTCACTTCCGTTTAAATTTGTATCTATTGTTGCACCATTCACATGAGGACTGTCTCATGCATTTGACAGAAAGACTGGCTTATTGCAACACACTTTTCCAGTAGCTCCCTTTAAGATGTCTGTGCTCAGTAAGTCTTACCTTATCTGGCCTCGATTCGGGTGGGGTGAGCCAGTGCAAGATCTGTCCCAGATGCAGCTGCCTCTGCTTTGTAATCACTCAGCTCTCTCCTCAATGTCAGCCAGCTGCTCGCGACAGGGAGCATCTCTGGCCGGTGATGTAGTCGCAGCAACGGTCAGATCGATACGTGGTCCTGATGCAAGACCTGCTCACAAATGCCAGGCCGTCTAATGCATACAGCACAGCATCTGAATGGGTTGTGTACAGTTGGTTGGTGGCGTTATCCCATCCCTTACAAGCTCCACAATTATTCCCTCATGATTTAGACGGCATCTTTAACGTGATTCTGCATCTGCATTCCGAAACATTGCAACCTGGAACGACTACAATTTTCCATCTGTTTGGGAGGAGGTTTTAGTGAGTAGGAGACCTCTCGACTACTTCTTAGTTCTCCCAGACTTAGGTGCTACCTTTAGCACTAATGGACATTATGAATGGCACTTAGTCAAAACAAATGAAAGAGTCCCAAAGTAAGGACCGAAACACCCATTATATTTAGGAGTTACTCTTAAATCCGCAAATTAGGAGCTACTTTTAGCTATAAGATGCTTTGTGAATATGGACCTAAGCCATTCCTTCAGCCGCTCAAGGGCATTCATTCCCAGGGTTGTGTAACACTGATTGAATAGCCATCATTGTTTGAGTGAATAATAGAGGGCCTTCGGAACTGCTCTTGAGAATGTAAAGAGGCTGTTTCTCCTCCGCAGGGTGGTGGGATTCAAGAGTTCCCCTGCAGGGCCGTGGTACTCTGCGCAGGTTCTCTAACAGAACGTGCAGCGGTGTTCCATGCTAGGTGAAAATTCCCTCAAGTTACCTCAGGACTCCAGAGTTGCATATAAGTATGTATATTTATTCACGTCCTGGCAGGCCAGAGAGAGGCACGGGTCCACTCTCAGAGAGAGAGAGAGAGAGAGAGCCCATGTTCACTCCCAGACTGCAGCAAACAAGAGAAAAGCAAAATAAATCACACAACAAAAGGTTTATATAGAATAACATTAGCGTTCTCTCAGAGAGAGAGAGAGAGAGAGAGAGAGAGAGAGACCACAGGTTTACTCTGAGACTGCAGCAGACGAGAGAAAAGCAACATAAAACACACCACACAAGGTTTATATAGAAAGACATTTGTGTTCTCTGATGCCAAAACAATTTGACAGCAGGGGTAACCACGTGGGGGGTCTCTGATGTCCGAGGTCATCTTACTATGCTTTTTGCAACCTAATGCATCAGCAAGGCAGAAAAGAAGGACTAATCGTTCTTCTTTTCAGTCCTTGATTATTCACACACACAGAATGTACACTTTTAAGCATATACACACAGTTAGAACCGTCAGCACTTAAGAATCAAAGATATAGAGAAACAGAAAAGACATGTTTCAGCTAACTAAGGCATATGATTAACACACATACGTACATACTTGATTAAAGTCAGAAGTTCATATTTCCCTATCATTCTAGAATCAGAGCTTTCAGACGCACCCATATAAGTAAAGACTAAGTAAAGTAAAGACCAGGAAAAATAAAGACTTGAGTGTGACAGTGAGTTTCCATGGCCTGGGCAAGTCACTGAGGAATATTAAGAGAAGCACATGAAAGGTAATTAATTCAAATTCCTGTCAGTGTGTTTTTAATTGAGGATGTTGAGAAGACCAGGGCCCAAAAAACACATAAAGGGAAGCTCTATACTACATTATCTGTCCCAATCCAGTGGGGCTCAAACTCATCATGGTGTTCAGCTAACAATCAGACGATTCGATCATTTTCTTAAGGTCAGTACACATGTGTCACTAGAAACTAGAATTCAGTGTTTATTTTAGGTCAATGCTGACACCAGGGACACCAATCACCTGCAAACGGACAAACCTCCATATCATTCACCCTGGATAAATGAATCTGGTATATTAGCAAACGCTACTGATTGTGTTGTAGTGGTGAAGTATAGACAACAGACTTTTCAGACTGAAAAGCTGTAAGAAAAAACTCCCTCTGATCTGTTTGTGTCCATGACATTAAAATCGGCCACGGCGTGGTAACTGATGCAATAAACTGGAAAATATGAAAATATGATCAGTTTATGAGGAAGAGGCAGAGAGAAGAAAACCCACTGTATTTAGATTAGCCTCTCATCTGTCATTCCAATTGCTGGATGTAACAACACAGCTATCTGATCCAGTAGCCGCGCTGGGCTTTGTGGTCAGATAATATATTCTCTCTCTCTTTTTCTCTCGCTGGCTGTATGTCTTTCTCTTTATTTCTCTGTCATGTCAGTTTCTCACAGATGTGTTTTATCTTTTGGTTTTGGGACTGAGCAGTCTGTAGGCAGGGTGTTAGAAGCCTGTGGTGCAATCAGCTCCATGGTGTGAGCATGCAGCCGGAGCAGAGCCCACAGAAGAAATGTTTAATTTTACCTGCAGAGCTGGGATGATAACAGAGCCGCCAAAATCTCTCACTTATCAAAACAGCCTGCCAGTTAGGCTAGCTTGAAAATTAGTATTATTTTATTTTCTTGTTCTCCACTCCTTCTTTGTTTCATATGCACACGCACACACACACACACACACACACACACACACACACACACACACACACACACACACACACACACACACACACACACACACACACACACACACACACACACACACACACACACACACACACACACACACACACACACACACACACACACACACACACACACACACACACACACACACACACACACACACACACACACACACACACACACACACACACACACACACACACACACACACACACACACACACACACACACACACACAGGCACACACACACACACAGTTGCAGTAGAGGGGAGATTTTTTTCTGAATGTGTTTGGTATTTTCATGCTCAGACAGGCATATCTGTGAAGTTTGAGAAGGGCACAAGACCAAATCAGTCACCGAAGGTCGATTCTCGAAAACAAGAGATTCTGTCCCCACATTGATCTAGTTCACACACACACACACACCTCACACACGGACTATCTATCTCACCCAATCTCAATCCATCTGGTCTCACTGCAGAAACAGATAGATTTAAATAGCTGGGTTGTGAGGTAGTCAAATTACTGTGACTAGTTGTGGTCTATATGTTCAAGGTCAGGAACCGTGGCATTATAGGATACAGCTTGGAGGAGTGGTCACAAACTCACCAGGGCGTTCTCATTCACAAGCTGAACACAGTCAACTTTGACCTTTTGATCTGTTTATATCATTGTCAAAATGGCTTTTTGCCTGATAAACTGGCTATCATGGCCAAAGATTGAGGCAGGGGTATTTGGAGATAGAAGAGCTCATTCTCGAGAAGATTTTGTGCAACCTTAGATTAATCATAATTATGTGCATCTCATGTAAAGCTTCCAGGGAAGTATGCTCTGATACTAAACTTGCTGCAGTTCGATGCCTTATTTCATTTCACATGCAACCGAGAGAGAATTACGGCGTCAAAGATAGG
The DNA here is from genome assembly GCF_963457725.1 of Sprattus sprattus. NCBI lineage: Eukaryota > Metazoa > Chordata > Actinopteri > Clupeiformes > Clupeidae > Sprattus > Sprattus sprattus. The sequence goes on from NC_137909.1 coordinate 10,510,028, forward strand.
TTAGGGAAGTGTCACAACAGCTACCTGGGGGAGAAAATGTTGCATTAATGGTGGAAAATTGTGTGTTTTTGATAAGGACGGGAATGTGTAGCAGGGTAATTGAGGTGGTAGAAGGGTTCTCCATGTTAATTGATTCATGAAACCAAAATGAGCGGGATTCGGGAGCATAAATGTGTTCAGACTCCAAACTGCAATGGCTGACACCCTGTAATGAAATTTTTAAACTCGTTAACGATCATGTTTCACAGACGTCAGCTTGATGGGACTCTCACATATTCATGGTCTCTTCTCAGAGCGATATTCACTAACACAACTCTGTTAACAGCCACACAGCCAAATCCCACGGAAAGAGAGGGATGTCATAGAGAAATCACAGAGAAGGAGAAGGATGCCATAAAGAAATCACAGAGAAAATGGGACACGCTGCCTCAGAATTCTTTTCCATACGTCACTGACAGATGGAGTGTAACTTCATTAAACATGTGCAAACAAATCTCTGTATCCTTCAATAGGCCTGTAAGTTGTCATATGTTTATTAGGCAGCATTATATTTCCAGCCTGAGTAAATGACAGACATCAGGCTGTAACAGTCGCACTGGTAGGAAAGCATGATGGCACAAAAAGCACCTGTTTCGTACCCATCAGTCAAAAACATTTAATAGTTTAACCACAGTGATAGTTGAGGTGGGCAGACACACACATACACACACACACACACACACACACACACACACACACACACACACACACACACACACACACACACACACACACACACACACACACAGATGCAAAGACAGAGACACACTCACACGAGCACACACACACACACAAACACATACACACACGCGCACACACACACACACCAACAAACACACACAGGTCAGCTGACAGCAGGAGGCAGGGCTTGAGAATGACACAGATGGAGAGCTAGCTCCGGTGGCCGTCCCTGACAGCACGTGCTGTGAGATGATGGGAGGGCCAGGGCTGTGACTCCTGTAAGGCTGTAACTCTTTGAGCTGCTGATGCTGCTGCTTCATCTGTCCATCCATGACACCAGCCCACAACTAATGAGCACAGCACCACCAAGGGGCAGAGGACATCTCAACAAGGCACTCTAATGCTTTAATCAATACTGTGTGTGTGTACGTGTGTGTGTGTGTGTGTGTGTGTGTGTGTGTGTGTGTGCGTGTGTGTGTGTGTGTGTGTGTGTGTGTGTGTGTGTTTGTGAGTGTGTGTGTGTGTGTGGGGGGGGGGGTGGGGTGTGTATGTGTGTGTGTGTGTGTGTGTGTGTGTGTGTGTGTTTGAGTGTGTGTGAGTGTGTGCAAGTGTGAGTGTGTGTGCGTGTGCGTGTGCGTGTGCGTGTGCGTGTGCGTGTGCGTGTGCGTGTGCGCGTGTGTGTGTGTCTGTGTGTGTGTGATGGGGGGGGTGGGGGGGGGGGGGGTCAAAGTGTCCCGGCTTACAGTTGTGGTTTAACTGCTAAATGCCAGTGTCCTTTTGTAGCATGGTGCTTCTGTGGTAAATGTTTTTAGACTCCAGTCCTGATGGAAAAGGAAAACAGTTTCACCCTTAAGCCTCTCCTGCAACTTGCAGCTTGATCTCAACACAGGATTAATCTGTGTCATACTGGCAGCTCTTTGTTCTTGTTCCTGTTCTTGTTCGAAAGTCGTTATTTGTGTGCTTTTAAAGTCATTTCATCATTCACTAATATATGATAACCTCTACTACATTGTAACTACTGATGTATATTCTGCAGTGGGCTGTAGCTTGGTGAGATCAAATAATCCTTAAAAGAGATTTTTCACTGTAAGTACCCTACTGAATGGGTTTGCTGTCTGGAGCTGAGGGAGGCCGTGCTGTTTCTCCACATCTGTGTCAAATCACAGATTTCCTGCAGGTCTCCCTCTCTGTCATTCCCATTCTCTGCCTTCTTTTATCAGTGACCCCCCACTCCCCTTCAGAGTGCAGCCACACCTGGCCTGCTCTGGCTTGACTTGCCTGAGTGCAATCTTGTCATTTTCTCTGCTCATATCTCTCAAGGTCACAACAATGGCTTTTTTATTGATTCTCCTCTCAGCCCAGCCAGAGAGCCTGCAGGCACCATGTTTCAATCACAGACATATAAGCACATGTGAAAACACACACACACACACACATATACACACACACACCGGGCTGCTGGCCAAGCTCATGTGTCTGTTTTTTACTCCACGTGAAATATGCTGCAGTCTTCAGCCTTGCTGCAACACGTAAGCCACAGGGAGTAAAACCAAAGGCGATGGAGATAAATTAAGAGCCTGCGCTGAAGGATCAGACTGTCAGGTGAGATTTTTGTGGCCATGACTCATCAGATTGGATGATGTATGGAGAAGAGGTCTGTTGGAGGAGAAACCAGAGACCCGACACACCTCACACACACCTCACACACACACCTCACCCACACACACACACACACACACACACCTCACACACACCTTTCACGATTAACACACAACAGCAGTGTGTAGTCCAGCAGAGTGTTAAGGACAGAGACCAGAATCATATCTCACAATCAGACCTACAGAACATGGCAGAGAGCTGAAGGATGTGAGGTTTTCAGTCAATTCACAGATCACTGACACAGGCGGGGAACACGGCGGACACCCCCCCTTATCACGGACACATACCCAGAGAGCACACACACACACACACACACACACACACACACACACACACACACACACACACACCCAGGTCACATACACACAACGGGAGTGTTTCTAACAATTGAAAAGATCAGAGCCTATGTCAAGTTTGCTTGAGGTTTGTCTTTTTTTATCTGACCTAATGATGGTACTGGCACACAACCAGATCTCAGGCACACACCCAGACCACAGACACACACATACACACACGCACACGCACACACACACACACACACACACACACACACACACACACACACACACACACACACACACACACACACACACACACACACACACACACCACACACGCACACACACACACACACCCAGACCACAGAGCACAGGCACACACACAGACCACACACTTTCCAGATGACAGACACATACCCAGTCTGACCAACAGGAGACTGGCGTTTTGGCTGGTACTTGAAGCCTCACGTGAGAGTGGAGCTGGACCTGGCCCTGGCTTGCCCTTGGATCCAAGCGGACCTGACTGCGCTATTAATCACCATGCGAGTGAACAGCTTTGTCAAACTCAGTCACAGCTGAAATAAATCAGATGCTGTGCTGCTGTAATGAGCGACTCTGACATCACAGCTCCAGCGCAACCTCATTAACCTCCCAGGGAAGAGGCGAGTCCCCCACTCGCATCATAGGACATACACACACAGGGTGCGATTTGGGGGGGACGTTTTTTTTTTTTTATCATGAATCATAATCTTTTTGTGCGGGTCCTGTTAAGAAGGACGCTATGCTGCTCTGGACTTGTTTCATTTTGCCCTCGTTTTACAGTATTTAGCTGGCTATGCTAATTTCCGTGTATGTAATATTGTTATGTGTACAATGTATTTATGTGCATGGTGACGTTCAAAAATTCCGAGACTGCTGACAGTTCGGGTCAGCTGAATGTTAGAGCCAGCGATGTAGGCT
>NC_137909.1:10513844-10556344 GCF_963457725.1 Sprattus sprattus
CCCGTGCATCCACACACACACTCAGAAACACAGACAAACACACACACACACACACACACACACAGGGGGTAGGGAAGACAAAACTCCTGTGTTGACATTCAGAACCGCACACACACACACACACACACACACACACACACACACACACACACACACACACACACACACACACACACACACACACACACACACACACACACAGGGGGTAGGGAAGACAAAACTCCTGTGTTGACATTCAGAACCGTTTAAATGTTTTTAATTTCATCCCAAATAATACAATTCTGTGATGAACTGTGAAGTTTCTATCCATCATATCCTGGTATGCCCAAGGGGGTCAGCTCAATTGGTTCATGTGCAGGACTGGGGACTACCCAGGGTATTTATCATCCTGCTAATATTAGCCCCTTCCCCAGAGAAAGGTGTGGGTGTGTGGGGGGGGGGGGGGGGGGGGGGGCAGGGAAGGGGGTAAGAGAGAGAGAGAGAGAGAGATAGGTAAGAGAGAGAGGGAGGGTCAGAGAGAAGGGGAAGAGAAATACAGAGAGACAGAAAGAGGGAGAGACGGGGGGAGGGAAAGAGAGAGATAGGTAAGAGAGAGGGAGGGTGAGAAAGGGGGAGAGATAGAGAGAGGGAGAAGGAGACAGGGGATAAGGAGGGGATGAAAGAGGAAGATAGAGGAGGAGAGAGCGAGGGTAGGGGAGCCTCCCTTTAATGGCCTTGAATCTATCACTGGACACCATCACTGTGGGAACAGACTATCTGCGGTGGTGACAGCTGGACACCGGGGAGAGTGTCATAGCTTCACAGCCTAGAATATCTCCATCGGCAACCGCATCAGCACCCGCATCCAAAGCCGCATCCGCATCTGCCCACGCCTCGGCACATGATGTTTGACATTTGACAGGATCCAGAGCCGCAGAGATGACACGCCAATCTGAAGCCCTGCAATGTATCAAAGAAGAATAAAAAGCTCGCTTAACTCAAAGTCAGAAACTCAGAGTGCTGTCAAACCCATTTGTCGTGCCTGACTATGAAACGTCATCAGCTAACGCTCTGATGTGATATATGAGCTGTCAGCTGCCAGCACGTCTCAGAATAGCAGCAAAAATATATAAATTTAAACACATCACCTCTGGAAAGCCCCACATGGGATAAGTGCGATTCGCGATGCGGTGCAAGCGATAATTGAGTACAGTAAACTCAATTCCATTTGCCCGAGAGAGACCTGCTATATTTCAACCCAGGCTGAACTAAAGAAGGGGGGAAAAAACAGACACGCAACTGCAAATGTTCTGGATCAACAGATTTGTATGGGACCTTGAGATAAATATTAAACATTATGAATATTTTAGTTGGAGAGGGAAACATGTTACACAAGTTCATATCTCTTATTCTCTGGGCTCTGCTGATGCACCTTTTACAACAGTTCGGGTGAATGAATATTTACATGCATATTTTATTTACAGTTCTTGCCTAAACATATATTTCATGAAAATGGATTCACCCATACATATGAATATGAGGAGCTAGCCTTAATTACCCATCTGAAACTGTATCAAGTCAACTAATATTAAACAAATAATTATTTATAATATTTATGGTAAATGTATTATTTATGATATTATTTATTGGATTTTTCAAAACATATTTTGCCTCATCGCATATTAAAAGGTACTTACCTGTGTAAATGTGCTGTTTTTCCATGTCAACCATGAAAACAAGTCTTTGGGATTATGCTGTAAAAAGCTGTCAATCATTCTTTTATGTGTAGGGTGAATTCAGTCAATGTGTGCACAGTCAGTTTTACAAAAACTGTGTATTGAGTTTGTTTTTTATGTGTCTAGGTTTTAAAAGGTTTTAGTGCCTTTGCCTCCATCTCCTCAGTGGCCCTCTGTATCTCTCAGGGGGGCAAAGATCACCGCTCTGACCCTTTTAGTGTCCCGGGGGACCTAGCTCTGCAGCACTCAATTAGCCCTGAACCTCTGCTCAAAAATCACCCCAATGGAGTCATCTCCACCAATCAGGCTGCAGCTCATTCAGAGCAAATGGAGTCATCTCCACCAATCAGGCTGCAGCTCTTTCAGAGCAAATGGAGTCATCTCACCAATCAGGCTGCAGCTCTTTCAGAGCAAATGGAGTCATCTCACCAATAAGGCTGGCGGCGCCAGAGATTTTTTTCTGCAGGTGCTATGGGGGTGCTCAGCATTTTACAGAGGGTGCTATGAAATTAAGGTGATACTAGCATATGTGTCACATGGTTCTCTACTACAACACCTACCCACCATATCGTCACATCTGTTTACATGTTTCCTTTCTGAAGCGTCTTTGTGGTCCATGAAAAGCACCATACAAATCGATCGTATTATTATTATTATCATTAGGCTACTTCCGACGGACACGCACATAGCTACTTTCATCTGCGACGGTCACTGACAAAATGCATGCAGCATGTTATAGATTCCACAATCCCAAGTACTTCGCTTTCTTCAGTGGGGGGTTAAAGTTGGCGCCAGATGACCACCAAGCCACCACTACCATGTCTGACAAATTAAACTAAACATAAATAGTTCAATACATTCTAAACTAAAGAGGGCAAATAAGAATAGCAGAATACAGATATTTCTAGATGGCTTATAAACATGTCCGTACAAAGTGAGACAAATCTATTCACATATCAGTGCTAAAACAGTCAAAGAGTCAGAAATGCTTTCAAAAAGTATATATTATTTCAGGTCAAAATCATTTAAAACGTAGAAGCGTATACCTGGCTAGCACAGACAGACTGCTCTTCCTAGGCTAGAATCTCAGTTTTTTAAGGCGGATCCAGAAAACCCAAAAAAGGACCGCATTCATTAATGTTACACATCAAACAAGACCGTTCCACCTTGAATCTTAAACGGTGTAAAGATGCAGTTCAACGTTCACGCATGCGACCTGTCTGTGTCGTGATACGTGAACTTTCTGTTCATTTCAATCTGTTATTATTTTCTTTTGTGAATGAAATATTATTATCACACAATAATTTAAATTAAGAACGCAGAATGATATGAAATACTAATAATATATAAACCATTATTTTCTTGGGGGTGCTTCGGGGGTGCTATGGCTAATCCAGAGGGAGCTGTAGCACCCCCTAGCCCCTCCCTGGCGCCGCCCCTACATAAAGTACTTAATTCATTACACAGACTGAATGGCATTCATGGCATTCATGATAATTGATGTAAGCCATTAAAGTGTCAAATAAACTGCCTTTTCAATGACTGCGGGGAGAGTTTGACAAGGGATCTTTCCGCACGGAGGACAATGGGAAAAGTTTACTACGTCCTGCCTATCTCATTTTTTGTGACTGAAACAGAAATAGCTCAAAGCTTCACATTCCATTTAACCAACTCCAGTGTGCCAGGCTACTGCCGATTACTCTAGTTCAATTCAAACTCCATTTCATCTGAAAGTTTCTGGGGCGATAAAAATCTGTTCTTGAAGAGAAGTCTTTGGGGGTTAGCCTAAAGGCAGGAAGCTTACATAACAAAAGAAAATCTGAAGAGCGCTTGAGGTACTATTTGTTATTATTAACTTCAGAGGAGATGAAAAGAGCTGGGATTGCCTTTGTTTACATCATCTCCGTTTAGAGTTGGAGGTCGTGCGGATTTCGGGTGACATATTGCCGCACAAAAGGCCAACAGCAGCCATTAGCACGGGCCAAGTGTCTCACAAAGAGCTAGAACAGAGAGAGGAACAGACTCTCCGTGGCTCCCTGTAACCTCAGGTGTGAGCTGAATCAAGCATGAGATGTTGACCTAGAAAAGCACATTAGTGTTTCATGTCTACATTCACATAAATGTCTCACCGTCTAACTAAAAGAGAGACCACACCGCTGCACATCTTCACGTCTGTGCAGGGGTCTCCCATTTACACACACCAAGGCTTGAAGGTGCAGTCCGTGATAGTAATCCAATAAACATGGCAGATTCAGCTCATTTTTTCCTAACGGTTCTTTAGCTGTCTGTCCTGTGTGTGCGCCCCAAAAAGCTGAATGGCGTTCGTACACTGCCCTGGTTCCTGGCTCCTGACCAATCAACACGTTGCTTCAGGAGCAGGAGCAAGAGAAGGGAAGGGAGGAGTGTACTTTGAAGGGCTGTTGAGCTCAAAAATCAAAAATCCTTTCGCCAGCCCATTAGATGCTGGTCAGGGTTCTGTTTCCCAACCTCATCAACAGATCCCTCATTTATTGGGTTTTGGAATCAGAGAGACTCTTGAGCTAGAATCAGGCAAAACAGCTGAATGTCTAAGAAAGCAGATGCTTGGAAAACAAGAACACCCCATACACATTTGGCCAGCTAGTCCATGGCAGCAGGATGTGTGGAAAGATGTCAGTATTCCATCCACCCTCTGGTTGGAGCAGTTAGTTGATGGCAGTGACACCAGCGGGCAGGGATACGGAGCTGAGCCAGTATAGTGGGAGCCTGCCAGCATGTGCTACGCCTGGCCAAGTTAAAACCGATGCTGAGTTCAAGCCAGGAGGAGTGGATTTCAGCAGTCAGAGAGAAAGGCAGATGGAGAAATAGAGAGAGACAGAGAGACAGAAAGAGGGGGGAGGGGGGTCAACAGTAAGAAGTCTGAGAGAAAGTAGTACTGTTATCCTCCAGGTACACCAGAGAGCATGTTGCTACCTACTAGCTAACTTAGTGATGTTACCTGGCCTGCCTCTGACTAGGGTGCTGTGTGGTGTGTGAGATGAGAGTGATTTGAGTTACCCTACCTGAAATGGGAGAGTGCTATAACTCTCCCTGGCTGAGATGTGAGCATGACAATTATGAAAATGATTGGCTATCCTATAACCTAGCTGGGATGAGTTAGCCTACCTGAGCTGGGAGAATCCTATCACCTGTTCTGAGTTAGATTGGAAAAATTTGAGTGAACCTGGCTATGATGACAGTGTATTAAGTTATCACAATCGATTTTGTTGTCAAATTCAGTAATTTGATGCTCACTGTACTTTAGTGTTTACAGGAAACAAAACAAAAAACTTGTGTGTGTACAAAGCCCTGGCTCTGTAAATGGTAAACAAACATAGTGGCTTGGATCGAACCATAAAAATTCCCAGCCCATCAACATTCAGAAGCAATTTGATTGGCTGTTGAGCTCAAATATCAACAACTTTTCGTGCAAATTACACTAAATCGCAGACTGCATCTTGAACCTGGGTGTGGTGAGAGTAATTTGTATTTTTAAGTTTTATTTTTGGGCTTTTTGACTTTAACTGGATAGGACAGTGAAGAGAGACAGGAAGCCAGCTGGAGAGAGCTGGTTAGTGGGATTGGGAAATGACCGCGAGTCTGACTCGAACCCAAATCCCCATGGGCGTTCAGGCCCATCCATGGCATGGGGCTGCTGCTTGCGCCACAGCTCCCCCTCTAGGGAGAGTAATTTGAGTGAATATACCAGAGGTGTGAGAGTGCTATAACCTGGCCTGGCTTAGGTGTCAATCCTGTGGCTGAGCTGCTGAAAATGGGAGCTTAGACCAGGGTCATCTGAAGTTAGCCAATGGACCAGAGGAGTCTTTGTCACTCAAGGTGGAGACCTCTGGGGTGGAGTGTCACATCCTCGTTTTCTACAAGATTGTTATTTCAAGATTTTGTCAGTCCATTTGCTTTGGGCTACCTCTTCCCTGATGCAGAACCCATGATCATTTTGACCCGATGTCTTTCTTGAAGCACACTCCACTCCTGCAGGCATGGCGGCGTGCTGGTTAGTCTACCTCTGTTACACCTACGCATTTATCACATGCAGGACAGGCTTACACTGAAGTGGGTGCAACCTTCTGTTCAGTCAATCCAAGTTGACCTGATGAGCCGACAAAGATCCGTCTGAACAATGGACACACACGCTGTATTGTTCCATTTCACGGATGTATCACAGACATACCTGTAACCTCTTAGGTCAGCCTAATGTAGTTATTAATGTATAGTTAGTCCTATGTAATTAGTAATGTGTAGTTAGTAATATGTAGTTAGTAATGTGTCATTAGTAATGCGTAGTTAGTAAAGATTAGTTGGTAATGTGTAGTTAGTAATATGTAGTTTGCAATGTTGTATAGTTAGTAATGTGTAGTTGGTAATTTGAGTGCAGTGTTACATAGTGGTTCAGTGAGTGTGTGAGTCAGCAGTGACATAATCTCCTGAAAAGTTTAACTGTAATAAAGACAAAGTCCACACAAGGCTTCTCAAGCACAGACGGTTTGGGCAATTTCTATAAAGAGACATAGTTGATTGAGTTTGATGGAAATTGATATAGTCATATAATTACCATTGCATACATGTATGCTCTTGTGTGTGTGCGTGCCATGTGTATTCACAGTCTGGCCTCACCCTCACCCATGGCCTATGCTAAACGGAACCTCTCTAGACATCCCCTCTCTACTCATGGCCTATGTAATACACATACCAGGCCTTTGTGTATGCAGGTTCCGGAACATTCCGTAGGGGGGGGGGTGGTCACCTCACCTCCCCTCCCACTCACATCCTCATTTGCCCACCTTGACCTATCACCCCAAGGTATCCCATGATCGACCAGTATCTAAACAGTAACACACCCCCATTGACCTGTGACCTCCCATAGCTGACCTTATAAAAAGTAATACTGTACATTGATATTCAGTCTTTACCCTGTCTACTTGATTTGTAATTGACTCCCTGCATGCGCACGTGAGAAATAAACACTAAGACCTTTGATTCACCTCGTGGTTCTATTGTCTTAAGTTTATAGCTGTATTCAGAGCTATCAAGTTCAAATTTTCATTTCATCTTAGTATGAGCCCCCATCGAGTCAAACTTCAGCTGCTTGATCAAGGATATTAAAATGGCTAACTCTTCCATTACAGACTTCTTTACATATTCATTATTTCAACATTTTATAATGTGTTACAGGATGGTGGTGATTTTAAAACGTACAAGAAAAATCTAAATTTTTTGGTCTGAAATTGCTGTATCAATTTGTGAGTTCATCATTGGAAGTACCCCAGCAGGCATTTTTCAAAATGAAGACTGTAATTTTTCAGAAGGAAAAACGATTTCCTAAATGAAGGGAGACTAATTTCCTTGTATATACCCGAAAGTTGTTTTGCCAAGATATATGACTTCCTGCTGGGGAACTTGCTGAGTGTGTGTCTGGGAAGAGAATGCGATGCTGACTTGTGTGAAAAGTGGAGTTAAAATGTTGCACTTGTTCTCGGCTTGCACACCAGATAAGAGCTTCTTTTGCTTGACCTGTGGCCACACTTGGGTCGACCGCTCCAATACATCGGAGGATCCAGTCAGATAGAATTATGAGTCATCGGGGCAGCTCCCAGAGGCTACCTCCTCCCCCCCCAAGTCACGGGTCACTGGTGCTGTGGCCCCTGACAGAATCAGATGGAAGGATGATCAGATACAGTGGCTCTCTGGGCCCTTGGATAGATGGCACAGCTGTTTGGTAAAGACGGATAACTGGGACACCTGAAGCTTGGTTGGTACAGCATATGAGTTGACGCCTCGAAGCTTTACAGCTTTTTGCATCTGTGAAAAAAGACGTGAATGGTTTAAACACAGTAATGTGTATTTTAGTGTCTTTCTGCGGTTCATAATTTGGAATCCATGCTAGACCGTAAGCAGCTAAGCCACTCTATAAGGCCCACTCTAAGGCCCACTCTGAGGCCCACTCTGAGGCCCACTCTAAGGCCCACTCTAAGGCCCACTCTGAGGCAGTGTTGGAACACTGAGGAATTGGTCAGACTAAATTAATAAATAAATGGTCACAATTTACTTAAACCCAGTATTCAAAAAGCCTTATAAACACATTTGAAAAAAGGGTTATAAAGTATTTATAATGCCTCATAATGATTGATGTAAGTATAAATCATTATTTATACATAGTAATAATGGCACTCATAAGGCGTTACAATGTTATGAACATGTCTGTAGTGGTGGGTAAACGCACGTAAGCACCATTTACGTACCTCTGGAATTTTGGAAATAGCGTTTACGCACCTGCCGTTTACGCACCTCAAAGTCCCCTGGGCCTTGTAATCCGCAGTTGGAATAATAAGAAATACATTTGGTGTCATTTTAAAACCCCTACATTTCAAATTGTTGAACATATAAACGCTGTAGTCTGAATCATTTTCAGCTGTATTTGGGTCTGTGACCCTCCAATCAGTGCCTTGGCTGCGACACCAATCAGGATCCAGGAAGTATCTGTCCCCCTGCCCGCACGTCTTAATCTAGCAATTGTGTTGTTGTGTTGTGTTGACATTGGAGGTTTCTCCAATGGTTAAAGAACAGGGGAAGTGTTTAATTGCAGCATGGTTTCTTTTACATCATACTTTTCAGCTGTAACACCAAGGGCCTGTTTCCGGAGGCCTTAATTTTTTTAAGGTCCTAGTAGGGCTGGGCGATAAAACGATAAAAATAATTATCGCGATAATGACTTCCCTCGATAAAGCTATCGTAACATTAATTAATTTTCAATAATATCGATAATGTCGATAGAGAATAATTAGGAACAGCAGTCCATTTAATTTCTGTGATGCAGCAGGAATGCGGAGAAATGGTATCAGGGTGGCCGTGGGGCATTAAAAAGTCTTAAATCGCTGCGTTGTCTATGGTTAGGTCAGCGCAGCTAACAAACAAGTGACTAGATAGCCTACTAGCTGGCTAGCTCTCTAGTCCTGTCAGCACTATTTCCACACGCTACACCACGCCCGCTAGCAATGTATTCATTTTTACCTTACAACGAACCAACAGTTTATGGAAATTAAACGGTGGTCACTTATCACAGTGTTAGACGGAAGGAAAAAAAATGTTTTACATTAACGTTACGTTCTAATATGTGACCGTTAGCACACCATTCATTCAACTCCATTGGTAGCAAACGTAGCTGCTGTTGCTCTGACATTGGGAGGTGGTCTACCTGTTGCTTTGATCGCTAACTTGCCACTGTAACTCAATCCCTTGAATGCTTTGAGTAGTAAAACACGAACAATGTCCTATGTTTCCATTGTGCACTTTATTCGCAAATGTTATTTTCTTGCTGTCGTTCAAATGATCGGAACTTCTTGCTTTGTTAGGGCTGAATCTCGTAGCCTAGACTTGAGGGGATAACCCCACCCCCCGGATTGCTCTGTCAAGCTAAGAAGGCACCGGATGCCTAAAAGAGCCCGGGTGACGTAATGTTGACTTTCGAACGCCTCTTGAGTGACAGTTTCTATGCCAACGTGAGCATTACGTAACCCGGTCACCGTCAAGAGTAGTTCGAAAGCCATCAGCTACTTTTTAGTCGCTTAATATTGTGCCTAAACGGACACTACGCACCTGGACACTTTTTAGCTATCAGTCAGAGAGTCTCAAGAGTTGTTCGAAAGCCATCAGGTACTTTTTAATTTTGTGCAAACAATGCCCTGTTTTGTTCAAATGTAATTGTGGGTGCCGTCAGATATGTCTAAAAATCACAACACATTAAGGACTTTCTTAATTTAAGCACAACAACAGATGAATAGCTTTAAGCTAACAAGATAGCTCGTACACTAGCAAGGTAGCTGATGGAATGTGCTTACTTTGATACTATAATAAACTAGCGAATCAACAACTTTCTTACCAAAGTCACACATCAAGCACATGGTTGTTTTGGTTGGTTTATTGTACGTCAAGCAAGCCGGTCTCAGGTAGCGAGGTTCAATGCGAGATGCTCTGAAGTAAATCGCGTTATGAGGAATAAAAGAGCCCGGGTGACGTATTGGCATTGGCATAGCAACTGTCACTCAAGAGTCGTACGAATGTCAACATTACATCACCCAGGCTCTTTTAGGCATCCGGTGCCTTTTTAGCTTGACAGCTCCACAGCCAGGGCTCCTGTTTATTGGTTTATCATCGTATTTTCGCATTACACACATTTAGCTGATGTTCTTAAACTCAACCGGACGAACCGGTTATTATCAGACATCAGTTTGTTTACTTGGAAAGATAACTGTATATTTCCACTTTTGATTTGTTTTGAAGTTGAGAAATGTTGGGAGTTTACAATAAAAAAGAAACATTGAAACCTTTGGTTTGTACAGGCGTTCTTGTCTGAAGCAAATTAAACAGACTTCATTTATATCGTCTTATATCGTTATCGAATGAAAATATAAATATCTATCATGATAATGTTTTACCCATATCGCCCAGACCTAGGTCCTAGGTCATTTCTTTTGCCTCCCCCTCCACCCCCTTCATTGTTGTGGGGCCTTCACATAATTTTCTTTACTTTTTTTTTAAATGTTATAAACTACAAACACATTTATTCACTGTCATTGATTTAATATGACTTTAAACGATAACATAATGGAATATAGCCAGGACTGCCTTAAAGAGTCACAACGCTTTGTGTTGCGTTGCTTCGCATCAAGGTCTGTCTGATCACAAAATTCATAGTTTACCCACCTCTAATTTGACCACTACGGCCCTGGTTAAGAAATAATCCCATAAAGTTTGAAGTATCAGACACACACACTCAGACACACACAGTAGTCTTTAAATTCTTACACAACAATATTCCACGGTGTTTCTGTTCATCACCTTAATTATGAAGCTGTATTTACATAAAATTCCTCTTAAAACAGAACGGAATGCAGTAATCTAAATGAACAATAATTAAAATTAAAAATATTTGTTATCACCCCCTAATTAGGCACTTAAAAATCATTACAGACACTGAAGCCAATGGTAAATCCCCTACCTACCTCATTCTGTGTGTAATTACAGAGCGTCCCTCTGAACACTCTCACTAATCATTTCACTGCAATCATGAGATGCAATTAAATATGTACAATCCTTCATTTACATGCACATTGCATGGGCATAATGATCATCACAGCATGGACACTGTCATAATAAGAACTGTGATAATGTGGCCATGGCAGCCACGTGGCAAGTAAGGATGAGGAGCCATAATGATCTGGGTTTAGGGGAACACTCTATCATGACACCCTCACCTACTGTGTGAAATCATGACTCTATCGCCATGTGCAGCATGTGTTCAAACATGTGCTTCCTGCCGTAGGGCGGTAATACATGTTCACTTATCATTTATCTTTTAATCCTCTGACAATGACATTATCATCTGCATGTTCACAAGACAGTGATATATTGATATATGCTCACTTCCAGTTTTACCTCTTGGTCAGAAATACAATATTACAGGTACCTGTTTCTCTCTGTCTAATCCTACAGTAAGTTGGTGGAACTATCTTTATATCAGAACTACAATATCACGGGTGTCTGTTTCTCTCTACATGTCTGCCACTCCGTGATTCTCTATCTGGTCCAGCCGTCCAGGGTTTTCAGATGCTTTCAGGCTTGTCTATTCGGCCCTGTAGTTCGGTGCATTTGATTTGATTTGATTTGACTGTTTTCAAAAACCGAATAAAGGTTGACACCAGTTGGAAACAGTGCTAGGGATAGGCTATTCACATTCTGAAATTGACATTGTTTGATGGACAGTTACAATTTTTAATAAAATATGATAAGATTTCTGTTGTGGACAGGCAAAATGCTACATTTGGTGCAATATCTGTCTGTAGAAAGTTCAGTTCAATAGATGACAGTCAAATGTGCTACCTCGTTGCCTAGCAACAGTGGTAAAGAGCTTCTTCAGGAAGCTGATATCAAATCAGTTCTACAGACTGACCACCGTTCAGATTAACAGATCGTATTACCCCAGAGAGCTGAGGGCAGTGAAGGCAAGGCCACCCTCAAACTCAGGTCAGGACTCAAGCAAACTGTTAGAACGATAGCAAAACAGAGTTAGAATAAACTTAGCATATCTAACCACCAGGGACAGTCTCATTTAGTTTAGTACAAGGAACTGGAAAGAGGAAAATCGACACAAGCAACATTCTTCCACATATCAAAACCATTTGCTATAGGCCTACTAAGGACCTTGATGGTGCTTTTATATACCAGTAGTTGCACAAATTAATCGTATGACTAAAGATTATTTAACGCTCATGCATGATCAATATCAATGCCTCACTGTGGTCCCTATCCACTTCCTATTCCGTGCTTGACACACAACATAACACCTTTTGGATAGGGGATGGTTCATTCCCCTATTTCAAATTATTTGGTTTAGAGGTGGAGTGTCGGGTCATTCGGAGTGTAGAATCCTGTGGGGTGGAACAGATTTTCCACAGGGAACAACATGCATCACATCATGGGTCCATGTCTGAGCGGCTTCCATGTACAACCCCACCTCATGAACGTGGGTTGCCCCCATGGGGTAATTAAAATGGTCCAGTGAGTTTGTGGCAGGGTCTGGTGTTACTTTGTGATTTCCAGCTGATTTTCCCCAGGGCCTCAGCTGTCAGGCCCCCCAGTGAATTGCTTTAATTACACCACAGATGTCAATGATACAATTAATTACCTCCTGCTCCAACAAACCAGCAGTATAGGACACTCCAGCACAGTCAAACATGCAGTATAGGACACTCCAGCACAGTCAAACATGCAGTATAGGACACTCCAGCATTCTCAAACCAGCCGCACAGGACACTGCAATACACTTGAACATCCCGTACAGGACACTCCAACGCACTCGAACATGCAGTAGCATTCTCAAACCAGCAGCACAGGACACTAAGGTAGAACACTTATGCAGTAGAGGACACACTCTAAAACATGGGGCATAGAATACTTCAGCACACATACACCAGCAGCATAGAATACTACAGCGCACTCACACAAGATCCATAGACTACTACAGCACTACAGCACTACATGCAGTACAGAGTACGTTTACACATGTTAACAATCTGCTTTTGTGATCAAGAATCGAGTTTACACACCAACTGTTTGCTTTGAACGGAGTGTGGCAATCCTGAAGAAATCACTAATGGTAAGTTGGAGAGGGATGTTTACAGTCACAGTGCTAAAGCCTTCCATGCACACATATGCTGCTGCACAGATGTCTGTGAGAGTGTAGATACACCACATCTTCCTTTTGTGATGGCTAGAGGCAGTTTGACTTCCACAGAGACATAAGGCGTCAGGTCTGTGGTAAATAGTCTACATAGAAACTCTTAGAAAACCCTATCAAGTGAGGAGATGTTATGAACATTCAAATTGTTCTGAAAGCTAGTTAACATGAGAGAGAATTAAGGACAGTGGTCCTCCCCAGAAGAGGACTACAGATCAGGTGGAAACCGAGAGGGGGAAGCTGGTTCCCACTTTTAATTCACTTCCTCCCTGCTGCACGTCAGAGGCCTTCTCTGGGCAAACTATATGGAGTTTTTTATGTGTTTGTTCCTGCCAGTCAAGCAAGCGCTGTTCCATCATTCAGTGCTTCACAGGAGACAGCAGACCACTAATGAGATGTTGATGTGAAAGGTGGACATTTTTTTGTATCACTGTTTGGTGGAAACATGCGTATATTGAAAGTAAAAAAATGTGAAAGCTAAATTCTCATTGCCTAGCAACAGTGGTAAACAACTGCCTCCTGGAGCTGATGTCACATTAGTTCTACAGACTGACCACAGCCCCGAATAACAGAATGCATTACACCAGAGAATTGAGGGCAGGGAGAGTGAGGACACTCTCAAATCAGTCTGGACTCTGTTAGAACTGTTAGGATAATTGAAAACAAAGGTAAAACAGTGGGCCTATTGAACCAAGCACAAACACTAACTCATGAATTATCACAAATTAAACCAGTGTTAGATCATTTAATTTACTATATGGAATTATTAGGAGTAGAATGAAAATATTAGCAACTTTCTTCCACATATAGAACCTCCTGTTATACTAAAGACTACTTAATTACTATTATAATAAGTACACAAATGCATTATGTGTCGAATTAACTTTTTTATTTTTTTAGGTCAGACATCTTTTCAGGACAGTCTCTTTGGGTTTACTATGTGTTTGCGCCTCCAGATCCAGCCTGCAGAGCTCTACCATTCAGTGCCACAGGTGAGATGTTGATGTGAGAAAGGTGGACATTTTATCACTGTGGTGTCAGGGGAAATGGAGTCCGCAAAAACAAGACCGTGTTCTTGGCAGTCAAAAAAGAACAGAACAGAAGAAACACAAGAAAACTATAGGGCACTATCAGCAATATTTTAACAGGAAAATTACATGACTTGAGATATCAACATATCTATATACCTACCATTACATACAGTGTCTTTAGAGATATCTATATACCTATCATTATATACAGTGTCTGTAGAGATATCTATATACCTATCATTACATACAGTGTCTGAAGAGATATCTATATAGTATATACCTATCATTACATACAGTGTCTGTAGAAATATATACCTATCATTATATACAGTTTCTGTAGAGATGTCTATATACCTATCATTACATACAGTGTCTGTAGAGATATCTATATATACCTATCATTACATACAGTGTCTGAAGAGATATCTATATAGTATATACATATCATTATATACAGTGTCTGTATAGATGTCTATATACCTATCATTATATACAGTGTCTGTAGAGATGTCTATATACCTATCATTACATACAGTGTCTGTAGAGATATCTATATACCTATCATTACATACAGTGTCTGTAGAGATGTCTTGCATCTGACTGAACCTTTGCACAGGCCTGTGTATATGTTATGATAAAAATTCCCCCATCCCCACTCTTTCCAATTAAAACTTCAGATCAGGTAGAAGGCTCCTCCATGAACCTAACCTATGTGGACGTACTAACAGACATAAGTAACATATGTGTTACTAACAGCGTCATACATGTACGACACTCAACATTAGATTTCATGGCACTGCTTAAAAAGAAGATATAAAAACAGAAAAGGCTACCCCAATGGTAAACCTCCCAGCCTTGGGCACTTAAACAAACCACAGGAAGACTTTAGAGGAAATGGTAAATGTCTTACAGTAAACAAAAATTGCGACAGTAAGAGATACGATTCAATACATTAGAAGCCCTGTAGAACCTGATAATGTAATAATTTCCTGATAACGTAATAACCCTGATAATGTAATAAAAAATCCCTCATAAGTCCCTAAAAGATGTAATAAAACCTGATAATGTAATAATACCCCAATAATGTAATAAAGTGCATTTCCCAATAATGTAACAATCGCCATACCAATAATGTAATAAAATGTTACATTAATTGGAAGTTATTACATTATCAGGTTAGCCTCAATTTTGCAGAACCTGATAATGTAACAAATTCCTGATATTGTAAAAACTTTGGTCAGTGCTGAAATGTTGGGACACCAGTTATTCAGACCAAGTAGTGATGCTGTGTAGACAACCACCCACTATTGTTTTGCTCATATTTTGATCCCAATGGTATAGGCCTTTAGCCTCGCAAGCCAAACCTGTACAGCAAGAAGCTGTACAAGGGTCTGGCACAACACGATTTTCAGTGTGGGCGGGATTAACGGTTGTCTGTTAAGTTGCCTCTGCACGCAATGCCACGCAATAGGAATGGCGCTACAACCAATCCGAGCGACTGACGAATGACAAAAGACGATTTGATTGGCCTGGTACAGTATGTGCCCATTAGCTGCCGGTCTATAGCATACCAAAAATGTTCTTATTTTTTCTCTATTAGTTGATTACCACTGAATATCCCTTTCACCATTGTAAAAAATGTGCATTCGCAATCATATAAAATATATACTGTATCTGCTAATAGTGAAGCAGCAGGTCTCTGGACAGCTTCACTGTTTGGACCTTTGAAACTGGAGACCTAATGCTACAGCACCAAACAAAGTTATTACAATATCAGGTAATTATTACATTATCAGGTTCTGCAAAACTATTGGGAAATGCACTTTATTACATTATCGGGGTATTATTACATTATCAGGTTTTATTACATGTTTTAGGGACTTATGAAGGAATTTGTATTACATTATCGGGAGTTATTACATTATCGGGAAATTATTACATTATCAGGTTCTACAAGCCCCTTCAACATGTATTCAGACTACAACAGAAAAACTTATGCAGAATATTTCTAAAATCGTTCAGACCCACTGACATCACAGAACTCCCTGATCTCCTCATCAAAATCCTCAACATGCCTATTAGACTCCATCCCTACAAATCTGCCACTAATTGATGAGACTTGACTCAGAATAATAAATTACTCTCTGATTTTAGGACATGCTGCACAATCATTGAAGACAGCTATCATTAGACCATCTCTTTAAAAGCAAAAGCTTGACCCACGATAATTTGGCCAATTATAGACATATATCCAACCTTCCTTTCATGTCAAAAATATTTGAAAAGACAGTATCAAAGCAACTTTGTTTTTTCCAGTCAGTCTTCAGAGCCCACCACAGCACTGAGAGCACTGACTGTCAAAGTTGTAAATGACCTACTTATTGGATTTGATTATTGGTGTATTTCAAGTCCTTCTTGGTAAGCTTGAAGCTTGCCTAATAGATGTTCAAATCTGAATGACAAACAACGTCTTCCTTCTGAACTCAGGTAAAACAGAAGTAACAGTTGTAGGCCCTAAACATTTGAGAGGTTCGCTTTTGAGCCCCCAACGCTGTTGATGTTGGTGCTATATCAATAAAAAATGAGTTGAATCTAATTAAATTAAGCAACTCTTGACTATCGTCATGACATCATGATTTCAATCAGAGATAAGACTCGTGTAAGCAGAGTAATGACTCTTGCACCATTGTTTTAAAGAATTCTTCAAAACCGCCTGTGCTGTTAATGCCTGGGCCGAGAGCAGCCCCAAAGCCTTGCACATGTGTGCCACAGCTGCATTCACAACTTCACACAGCTCAGGGGTTCCCTCAAGGCAGCCAACAGATGGGTTTGCGCTTGTTGACCTACATCCAATGTGAAAAAGCCACCTTTGCCTTTATCTGTGTATACATATGTGTGTCTTTCTATGTGTGTAAATGTGTGTCTTTCTTTGAGTTGTAAGATGAGCCAGAATCTTAGCAAAGACAGAAAACACCAGGCTTGAAAGTTATCAGGGCCAGCAAGGCCTTCTCTGCTGGCCTAAACATCATCAGAAAATAAATTTAATAAAATAAATATGTATTTAATTATTCCCCATAGTCCATTCTCTTCATTTCATAGCTTCCAGCGTTGTTTATTTATGTTAGAGTTTTCATCCAATCATATTTCAGCTATCATGTGTTGCCAGGCTCCGAGAAATCTTCCCCGAGGCCTTCACAATAAACAGTGAGGGCGTCTGTAGTGTTGCCAGGCTCCAAGAAATCTTCCCAGAGGCCTTCAGAATTAACAGTGAAGGCGCCTGTACATCTGATTGGTTATCACAACTGGCTGTTTCAGTCCATTTAAGTTGAATGAACTGAAACAGACAGTTGTGATAACCAATCAGATTTCGAGTTGGCGACATTGGGGCCAGCTAGCAGGCATCACGTTGAACGTGACGCGTATACGTTCTTTGATTGGATACGCACTAGTGCGGCAGACTGAGGCAGTGCCTCAGGAAGTGCTCATTTTAGTTGCAGATAGTGGTGGTGAATTAGCGAAAATGTAAATTTCAGTTTATTTTCAACCCACAATGGCTGAAGGAGGAGATATCGATCTGTTCGCTAATATATATGGAAACGCCATTTTCAAGACGGACCTTTCAAGAAAAACTGGACATCGTGAGGATCGTGTCAGTTTAATGAAACTGCTTTGCAGGTGGGACAATGCGATGTTTAGTGGACAAACTTGTTAAAGTTCACAAGGCTACTTTCGGTGGACTTAATAAAACTTTGTAGACTAATCCCTAGAATCGCCTTTTATTTTTAAGTTGTGACAGTATCCAAGCGATCATATAACTGAGAGTTTACTACTCTTAATTTATTGTTAATACGGGTGTATTGATTTTAAAGGCTCCGGAAATATTAATAAAGTCTGTTGTACTCGACTATGTTAAGGTGATGCAATGCTCACTTATACTGCCTTTCTGTATGGTTCGAGAGCCATGGCGTCATAATGATGGTATTAAGAGGTGGATTCACTCAGCTTAACTGTCGTGAAGTAGGAAATCGCTGAAGGCCTAGTCGTGAAATGCACGGACCGCCACTGCTGAACATGGGACAGTAAAATGGAGTGCTGTATATTGAGGGAAAAAACTATTAATATGACCCCATTAAATGATGGCCTAACACTGTGAACGTCCATTTTATGATTTAATGATTCTGGTGGGTGGGTGATAGTGGCAGAGTGGATAGGTGTTAGCACATGTTGTCAAGTCATGTTGGCGCATGAAGCCAGATAGGGATAGGCACGTGGGTGTCAGACTCACGTCTATGTGTAGTATATGTCTATGCTTCCCGCATGCCTGAAATGTTCCTAGGATACATTAAAATTACATGTATGAGCATAGCATAATGCTCTGGAGGTTGAACCAAGTTCAAGTTGAGTAATGCTCTGCCACGTTATTAGCGTAAATATACAGGTGTCAATTGTCCACTGCCAAACCATAGCAAACTATCGAAAATAATACGCCACTACTGCTGGTCAGTGAGATACCCGCCTTAAGGTCCTCAAAGGTGTATGATTGAGATGAAACACAACACAGAAACATCAACATGAGCATTGCAATTTCCTACACAGTAAAGTTCTGGCTAAGGTGAGCAGCCTGCTCTGTTTAACCTATACAGGCCTCAGCTGGTTCAGAGCAATGCACCATCCCTTTAAAGAGCGAGGCACTGAGGACAGCTACTTTGTCTAACATGGATTATGATATATGGAGCCTTAAGTGCCAAAGTAGGCCAGGCAGAGAGAGCGATAACTGTGACCCTTATAGACTTACCCAGACCTCAAGCCTGATACAGTTTCCACCGCACAGGTTCCTGCGAGTATCTACTATCACAGGTGAAGCTGACATTCATTTAGAATTATTTTACAGCTCATCAGAAGTGAGTAGAGAAGATTGTTGCCCTTTTTTTTCTGTTTGAGCAGCCAAAACTATCTCTCTCTCATCCTCATCTAAGGATGTCAGTGTTGAGTTTATTTGAGCCCATTGTAAATTGGCACTGCCTTTTTGGTGTACTTGAATACCCATTCCTCTTTCGTCGCACTGTTATTGAATCAGTCTAAGGCCATCTGAGACATCTGCTGCTGGGGATATTGAGGATTAACGGCTGTGAATGGGAAGACGCGCGCAGGATAGATAATCCCAATGTGTGAAGCGCACTCCTCCGCCTTCTGCTTGTTTCTTCAGTGCTGCTGTACTCAGATGGCCATAGCTGCTCGGAGATGCGTTTCCCTGAAAGGGAATAGGTTGAACAACTACCATAGTTACATGATAGAGAGACTATTGTTTTGAACACTCTCTTTACTCTCTCTTAGTTACCATGGTGGTTGCTCAACAACGCTTTTGGGAAATGTAGTCCTGTTAAGCAACTTTATGGGCCAAACATGACCCCACCTCTCAGGAACCCCTACCCTCCTGCCACCGATGCTCCTCCCTACAGATGATTCCTTGCTTTATGAAGAATGTCATCTGTCTTAGTTTAACTGTTAATTGCCCCCCATCCAATCTCAAATCTGTCATTTATTAAAGAAAATACACTTGAAAAGATACTTACTTATATCACAGATCTTATATTAGTGACTGGTCCCACATAAATTACTGTTCTGGTGTAATCCAACATTAGCCATTGGTGTCATTTTAGTCGATGACCTCGTGTTCATCACTTGTCAAGCAAGTACTGCAATAAAACTAAGAAATAGTTCCTCCTCAACTAAAATCCCCCTTGTAGCTCAAGTGGAAATGACAGATACGAGTGGATAGCAACTTTAATCAAGATAGATAGATAGATAGATAGATAGATAGATAGATAGATAGATAGATAGATAGATAGATAGATAGATAGATAGATAGATAGATAAATAAAGTACCTAAGAAATTGATAGCTGCATGGCTGATGATAATGTTGTTGGTTTAACCTAAGTGACACTGTGTCTATGAGACTGTAAAAGAAGTGGATGACAGATCAGGGCTATGATTTACGAGTGTTCAGCCTCTATGATTGACCTCTATACAACCACAGAGTAGTCTGTCTCCAAAGGGTGGCATCATTACTAGTAATAGCACAATCATTGCAGAAAGGGCTTTTTCTGAATGTTCAACAGGCATTAAATTGCATCTTCATTCACCTGCAAATATAATTGAAAAACATGCTTTGTTGTGTGTGCGTGTGTGGATTTTTGTGTGTGTGTGTGTGTGTGTGTGTGTGTGTGTGTGTGTGTGTGTCCCAGAACTTGGGCCTCAGTTTCAAAAAGTGCCTGAAGAAAACCACACAAATTGCAAAAAGACAGAAACAGGTATTTCTGTGTTTTATAATGAGGTTGGATTGTAGGTGCACACCCAGATGACAGTTAGTTTGTCATGTTAGTTTGTATTTTTAATTAGATATTTGTCATGAAACGTGATAGCGGCAAACACTCCAGGTCGAATGAACTATAATTGTGCAGAAGCCTTTTCAAAATATTTTACATACATTTGATTAATATGTAAATACTCATTCGTATGCAAAAAGCAAATAGTAATACAATGGTATATCATATGAAAAGAAATTAAAAAGACATTTTTGACAGCTAATTAAAATGCTTCTCATGGCCATTTGAAATATTCTTGTCTTTGGAGTGAAGTGATAATGGCCAACTCTCCACCCAAAGCGTGTGGTTTAATGGCCTTTGTGCATTCTCTCCCCCTCTCATCCTGTGTGTTGCTGTTGTGCCATGACTGATATCCAGTCTCTCATTATCAGCACTCCCTTGAGGACAACCCTGGTCAGTAATTCCACGTATTCACATCCAGTCAATCTGAAACACTGCAAAAAACACATTGTATTCATGGATTATGATTTGACTGCTAATTTATGGATACGCTCTGTCTGAGTAATTGGTTTGAAGTGGAAGACTAATTAATTATCTATGTGGCCATCTTATAATAAATAGCTGTGTAAACCTTCACAGTAGGCTGTGCTGCCAGGTGAGGCAAATGGTGTGGTGCTGCTTCTCGCTGTTTAGCTGATGAATGTTAAGCATCTGGGGGCCACTGGAACAAGATGAACAACTGCAGTGAGGAGTCCCCAGACTGTAATCACAAAGGATGACAGAGAACAGGAGCAAAAGCACGAGGAGAGAGAGAGAGAGAGAGAGAGAGAGAGACAGAGAGAGAGACAGAGAGAGGTGGATGTTAACAGGGGAGACTGAAGTAGTTAGATTTTTTTTGGGGGGGGGAATAAATTAGGGATGTGCTGTCTTTCCTCATCCAAAGCAGTGTCTCAGAGCCTGGCACCAATGGCTATTCTTTTTTCTTAATTTTTCATACTTTTTCAATAAAGCACAGGGTCAGATATAGCCAAGGACATAACTTAGACTGCTACTATTTTACCTAAAGCTGCTTCTCAAGCTTAGCTAGAGAAACAACCTCGGCCCTATTATTACTTAACTAAAGCCATGTCTCAAAGCAAAGGAGAGAAACATCTTCTGACAAGTCACATCTTACAGCTCAAAAACTTCCTCCGCCTTATCATTTCATGTCTCTCCTCATCCTCATCCTGTAGATAGAAATCTGAAGAAACATTTCCATTTCGCCGTCAGTTTTCTCTCCATCAAACTTCTTCTACTCTCAGTTAATCCTAATGTGTCTTCAAGGCAGTAGGAGAGGAATTTGGCAAATGATGATTCCTTCTTCTTTTTCGTCTTCTTCTTCTTCTTCTTCTTCCTCTCTCCATTCACAGCACCACCGCAGAGAATCTGCATCTCAGCTTGGAGTAATCATCAGCTGAATCTCTGTTTTCACTGCTTCAGACTCCCTCATATCTTCCATAACAAAGGCAAAATGTCCTGGAGTTCTGGGTAGAATGCTAATGCTAATGCTAATAGGCCCTCCCTGATAAATGCGAGACAACGTGACGTGACACAGGGTTCAACCTGGTGTTCTCTGCACAGGCTCTACACAGACTCTATGGATGTCTATACACACACACACACACACACACACACACACACACACACACACACACACACACACAGTCCTACTGCCACACTAATCACACCAATTAACACAAGAAGCAATCAGAAGCCAAAAAAACGATCACACATAATCAGGTTATGTTTACATCAGCATTGTAATCACATGTAAATGATGATTTCAATTGCTGGTCTTTAGCTAGAAACAACAGCAGATAGCATGTACACACTCTGCACATAAACAGCCCTGCCCTATTCCTCTGTTCATTCCCTGTTTGTAGAAAGGGCTGCACACACACACACACACACACACACACACACACACACACACACACACACACACACACACACACACACAGATGAACATGCACACTCTCTCACACACACTAACACACACACACACACACACACACACACACACACACACACACACACACACACACACACACACACACACACACACACACACACACACACACACACACACACACACACACAAACACACACACACAAATGCAGCCATACCATGTCTTATCTTATTATTGTTAATGTGAAAGCTATCTTTTCTAATTCAAAGTGTTCAGCTGCAGCTGCATCAGTCAAGTTTATTCCTGCTTGATATCCTCTGTGTGTCTCAGGCATGCACACATGTGCCACGTCTCTATGTGAATCTTGCTTACACCCTTTTGAAGCAACTGAACCTCATGCCTTGCTAAACGTATTTCTTTTGCACCCACAGGAGCCAGTGGAGAGCTGCAAGAGCTGAAGAGCTGTGAGGGACACACAGGTGGTTGTTGCTGCTGGCACTATTCTCTACTAAACGTGACGCAGGACTGGTATGTCAGTGTGTGAAGTGGTTCCAGATATGCTGTGGGACCTGGTGGCACACAGGTACACACGCGCACAGGTAAATGTGCAGTTTAAAACAAGTGCAGGTCCTGTTCCACACCCTCAGCAGAAAGGACAGGCATGTCATAGCTGTTGACTGGGTGCTTGTTTAGACCACATACACACAAACACACTCACTCACATCTAGACATACACACATCTCCATGTGTCTTAGTCTGACAGAGTGGGTGTTCCCTCAGATCTGATCCCACACACACAGACACACACACAAACACAAACACACACACAAACACACACACACACACACACACACACACACACACACACACACACACACACACACACACACACACACACACACACACACACACACACACACACACACACACACACACACACACACACACACACACAGGAGTCCCAGCCTGAGCATCGCAATCACTGAGACCACAGTGGGTGCTCCAGATAAACCTGTAATGGATTGAGACCCTTGAGCCTATCCTCCCCATCACTTGCTCTTAAAGTAAGCAGCAGTCAAACAGGGATAAATGCTGGGGCTGTTGGACATCTCATAGTGGGAAGGACTGCGCTGCGGATTGGAGGGGTGTTGGGTGGGGGAGTCTAATGAATGACCCCCGGTTTGGGCCAATTACTCAATTAGCTGAGCTGACACGGCACTCCCTCTTCCCCAGCAGCTGCCTCTGTTTCCTGGCAGAGCGGAGAGCAGAGCCCCGGGCAGGGAGGCAAGCTGCCGGAGGTGATCTCAAGGTCACAGCACACACACACACACACACACACACACACACACACACACACGTACACACACAAACTCAGAGCCCATTCATCCATCTCTCATTAAGAAGAAAGCAGGAGAGAAGCGCTGAGGAATCACTTCCCGCTAAACACACACACACACACACACACACACACAAACACTTGCAGATACATACAAGCAATCAGTTGCAGATGCATACACACAAAGAAAACAAACCCTAACTCTCTCTCACACAAACACACACGCACATTCTCTCTCACACAAACACACACACACACACAGTATAGACACATTTTCAAAGGTAGATTCCAGCCAGTTACAGTCTCCCCATCTTGTAAAGTTGAATTATACGGCGCAAACATTTGAATATAGCAACTGCCAAATGTAATTATCATGGCTCAGGCAAGGTAACAATGAGTCAGCTACCAGGCAGCACTCCATCAGGGCAGTCTGTGACCCCCTTAATGTTGGCATGGAATCAGCTCCTGACAAACAGCCTTTACTAAGCCTGTTAGGATAGGATAGGATAAACTTTTTTTAATCCTGTGCGGGAAATTCTATTGCCAAAGCAGCAGGGTAGTGGGAATAGTAATTAATTATCTATATAAATTATCATCAAAAATAATTAATACAAATTTGAATAAGGAATAAAATAAATAAATAGATAAAATAAATAGACAAAATAGCAAATTATAGACAAATTATATAAATATTATATAAAACTTATGTTTGATTGGTTTGGTTGTAAAGTCTAATGGCTACTGGCACGAAGGACTGGCCAAGGCGCTTTGTGGTGTGCCGAGGAGGGATCAGTCTGTGGCTGAACGTGCTCCCCATCTGCAGTAGCTCGTCATAGAGGGGATGGGAGGGGTTCCTCAGGATAGCGTCCAGTTTCCTCCTCGTCCTCTCCTCCGCAACTGCCTCCAGTTTATCAAGTTTAATTCCCACCACGGAGCCAGCCTTCTTTACCAGCTTGTTTAATTTGTTTGCCTCCCTGGTGTTGATGTTACCCCCCCAACACACCACGCCAAAAAAGAGGACACTGGCAACTACAGATTGGTAGAACATCTGCAGCAGCCTATTGCAAACTTTAAAGGATCTGAGCCGCCTCAGGAAGAACAAGACGCTCTGCCCCTTCCTGTAAAGGGCCTCGGTGTTGTCAGTCCAGTCCAGTTTGTTATTACTGTAATATATACACCCAGGAACTTGTAATTGTCCACCGCCTCCACATCCTCCCCTCGGATGATGATAGGGGTCGGGGCCCTCTTCCTGCTCCGTGGGTAGTCCACCACCAGCTCTTTGGTCTTCTTTTTTTTTAATATTTCTTTTTATTGGAATTTTCAAAGAATTATACAGCAAAATATACATTGTTGCATAATGGATGTAGTCAAGATCAACATAACAAAGACATAACAAATAACACAATAAAGTCAAAATTATCAGAATGCCCACCCCCCACCTAAAGAAGAAGAAGAAAAAAATTGTAATTGACAAGACAACACAGGACTAGGCAAATAGTAAACAGGATGATTGTTCATACAGAGCTGAAATTTGAAGTTAAGCAATAGGCATACATAGATGCTCTTTGGTCTTCTTGATGTTGAGCGGTGGTTGGTGTCACACCACCCTACAAAACTCTGTACCAGAGCTCGGTACTCCACCTCGTTGTCATTTGTGATGCAGCTGACGATGGAGGAGTCATCAGAAAACTTCTGTAGGTGGCATGTACCTGAGTTGAAGCGGAAGACTGAGGTGTAGAGGGTGAACAGGAAAGGTGACAGCACAGTTCCTTGGGGGGCGCCGGTGTTGCTCACCAGCACATCCGACAGGCTGCCCTGCAGCCTCACGTATTGTGGTCTGCTGGTGAGGTAGTCTGTGATCCAGGCCACCAGGCCATGGTCCACCTGCATCACTAAGAGCTTCTCAGCTAGCCGGGGTGGCTGGATGGTGTTGAAAGCGCTGGAGAAGTCAAAGAACATTACTCTTAAGGTGCTGCGCGGCTTATCCAGGTGTGTGTAGGCTCTGTGGAGCATGTAGATGATTGCATCATCCACACCAATGTTTGCCTGGTATGCGAACTGCAGGGGGTCCAGGAAATCATTCACCAGGGGCTTGAGATGCTGCAAGACCAGTCTCTCAAAGCTCTTCATGACGTGTGACGTCAGAGCAACTGGCCTGTAGTCATTGAGGGCGCTGGGGCGTCCCTTCTTTGGCACCGGGACAATGCAGGAGGTCTTCCAGAGTTGGGGCACCTTCTTCAGCCTCAGGGAGAGGTTGAAGAGGTGCTGGAACGCTGCGGCCAGCTGCCCAGCGCACGCCTTGACCACCCTTGGGTTGATGTTGTCCGGACCTCTGGCCTTGTTGATGTTTATCCTGGAGAGCTGCTTCATCACCTGGCTGGTTGTGATGATCAGGGGTGAGGGTGAGTGGGTGTTGGGCTGTCTCCATGTGTAAGAGACAGGCTGGGGCTGTGATCTGGGGGGGGGGGCATGCTTCTTCCTCCTGGGGTAGGGGGCTGGTGGTGGTGGTAGACAAGGTGTGAGTGTGGGCACTGGTGGTGATGAGTGGCGAATCAGGCTTGGGTGGTGGGCTGGGGGCAACTGGAGACAAGGTGTGAGTGTGGGCAATGGTGGTGATGAGTGGCGAATCAGGCTTGGGTGGTGGGCTGGGGGCAACTGGAGACAAGGTGTGAGTGTGGGCAATGGTGGTGATGAGTGGCGAATCAGGCTGGGGTGGTGGGCTGGGGGCAACGGGAGGCGAGGTGATGAGTGGGGACCCCATCTGCCCTCCTGAGCTCATGGGCGTTTGGAGGTCAAACCTGTTGAAAAACTGGTTCATGTCATTTGCACGTTTCAGGGTTCCTTCAACGGCAGTGCTTGACTGTTTGTAGCCAGTTATTTTTCTAACACCCCCCCACACCTCCCTGGAGTTGTTGGCCTGTAGCCTACCCTCTACTCTGTCCTTATAGCGGTCCTTGGTCGCTCTCAACTCCTTCTTCAGCTCCTTTTGAACAGCTTTGGCCCCCTCAGTGTCCCTTGTCATGAAAGCCCTCCTCTTCCTGTTCAACAGGGCTTTAATATCCCCATTGATCCAGGGCTTGTTATTTGGAAAGCAGCGTACCTTTTTGGTCGGTACAATCCTCTCCTCACAGAACCTGATGTAGTCCGTAATACAATGTGAGAGTCCATCGATGTCCTCACCGTGGACCCTCTCAAACAGGTCCCAGTCTGTTGTTTCATAGAAGTCCCTCAACTCCTCCTCAACTTCCACTGACCACTGTTGAATAGTCCTGGTGGTGGCAGGCTCCCTCCTAACAACAGGCGTTTATGTTGCAACAAGTCTTATTAGGTTGTGGTCTGAGCTGCTGAGGGGGGGGGACGGCAGTGGAGCTGTATGCTTCCTTAACATTGGCATACAGCAAAACCAGGATCTTGTTCTCTCTTGTACTACAGGTCACATACTGGGTGAAGTTTGTCAGAGTTTTTAACATTTTCACATGGCTAAAATCTCCATTTACCATGATGAATGTGTTAGGGTGCTTTGTCTGTAATCCCGTGACAGTGGAGTGGATGACGTCACTGGCGTGCACTGCTACGGCACTTGGAGGAATGTAAACAATGACAGCGATGGCATGTGAGAATTCTCGTGGCATGTAGTATGGCCTTAAACTCACAGCCAACAGCTCATTGTCCGGAGAACAGATACGTTCTTTTACAGTAATATGCCTGGGATTACACCATCTGGAGTTAACAAACACAGCAAGCCCTCCACCTCTCATTTTACCGCTCTGGTTATTATCCCTGTCTGCCCGCACCACCGTGAAACCGTCTGTTTCAATTAAACTGTCTGGTATAATCCCAGTCAGCCATGTCTCTTGAGTTGAGTCTGTTACGTCGTTGCTAATGTAAGCAAAGAGTTCAGACCCTGAAAAACTGCCTTAATGTTAATGAGGGATTCAACTGCTGATAAACAGCTTTTATTCAGTCTGTTTCCTCCTTAATGTTGGTGTGGAATTTAGCCTGTGATAAACTGCCTTTATGTTATTTACACAACATCCCTACTAATCAGTGCTTCCCTGATGTGGTTCTTGCTGAGTTTGAAACTATGGGGCGCCGTTTGTAAAATGTTGCACGTTCTAAAATCCTGCTCAGTTTTGGCACATTTAGCATTATAATACGGGGGGAAAGCACGACAATATTCACATGTCACCTTTTCAAACATTTAGAGAGAAATTGTTGTTTAAGTTGTTGTAAATAAATGTTAATGTTAAATGTTATATGTAAATGTTATATATATATATGTAAATGATAAATGTAAACGTAAATATTAAATATAAACTTAAATGTTTAATGTTATATATAAATGTTAAATATAAGTGTTAAATGTAAATGTAAAATATAAATACTTAAATGTAAACGTAAATGTTAAATGTATATCTAAATGTTAAATGTCCGAATTATGTTCAGTCTACATTTAAGATTTGGCGCCAGAACATTACAATATTTACGGTAATTCGCTCGTGAAGCAACGGGTTTTTTGAATGGAGAAAAGCGCGGTCTTTTATTCACGAGATAACGACAAGACAACAAGATGGCAAGTCCAAATGAATTAGATTTAGCTTTAATTATAGAGAAAGCTGTTGCAGCTGGCGTTAGGGCGGCTCTCCAAAACCGACCTACATTGGGAACAAGTGCTGCAACCAACACCACATCCCGCTCCACGAGCGAATTACCGTAAATATTGTAATGTTCTGGCGCCAAATCTTAAATGTAGACTGAACATAATTCGGACATTTAACATTTAGATATACATTTAACATTTACGTTTACATTTAAGTATTTATATTTTACATTTACATTTAACACTTATATTTAACATTTATATATAACATTAAACATTTAAGTTTATATTTAATATTTACGTTTACATTTATCATTTACATATATATATATATAACATTTACATATAACATTTAACATTAACATTAACATTTATTTACAACAACTTAAACAACAATTTCTCTCTAAATGTTTGAAAAGGTGACATGTGAATATTGTCTTGCTTTTTCCCCCGTATTATAATGCTAAATGTGCCAAAACTGAGCAGGATTTTAGAACGTGCAACATTTTACAAACGGCGCCCCATATGAAACTGCAGAGGGTAAAGACATGTTTAGGAGTGTTTTCATCCAGCATGATAGAAAATGCAGTGTGAGAACTCAATGTGAGGCTTCTCCTCACGACCTGAACGTTTAATAAAAAATATCTAATAAAAAATACTAACAAGACAAACTAACTGTCATCAGTGTGTGCACTTACAATCTAACCACATTATAAAACACAGAAATCCCCGCTTCTGTTTCATTGCTGTTCACAATAATGTAATTTCTCTAGGCAACTGAGGCCCAAGTTCTGTGGCAAACTCTCTCACACACTCACTCTCTCACTCACTCTCCCACTCTCTCACACACTCTCTCACTCACTCTCTCACACACTCTCTCACACACTCTCTCATTCACTCTCTCTCTCACTCTCTCACACACGCTCTCTCTCACTCACTCATTCACTCACTCTCTCCGAATATCTCTCTCTCACACAGACACACACCTGTGGGACAGGAATATGCATTAGAGTGGTAACAGTAATGTGACACTTAGTACGGTGGCTCAATCACCAACTTGATCACAACGACAATGAATCTGTTATTTGTTAAAGTACACTACAGTACACTATGCAGCATAGATATGAAATAAGTAAATGCATGGCACAAAATTAATTGCATGATTGCTGAACAAGTGAACAGAAAGTAATCCTTCACTTTAGAGATGGGAACTTATGTTGCATCAGTAATGATATACTATGTAGGACTCCTAAATTGAAGTGTACTTATTGCTCTTGAGCAAGTTTCCACTTTAGAACGAGGACCCTGCCTCCAAGTCACCATAAGGAGCCTGGTTGAGTACACTTGCCATTACCTGGACCTGCTGTGCCACTCCATTGAGAAATTAAATGAAACATTTTCGATATGAATTCCTATTGTATAATTACAGTTGTTCTTCATTGCTAAAACTCATTTTTTCAAAACATGCCTCGGTTTCTCTTAACTCTAAACACAAATCCCAAAACCACTCAAACAAAATGCAAAACCCTATATCTTCTGCAAAATGCTACTTTGCTTTCAACACACTATTATGTCACATCAAAAGGGTATTTTGTTTTCAATTGACACACACATACCATTATATGAGTAGACATTCTAAGCATCGATTGAACACTGATGGGCTCAATGAGAAACACTACTATGAAATGGGAAAACACCAGTATGAAGGCCTTATCAGGAGCATTATGCCTTTTCATCTCCAGTGTTACTGTACGCTTTCTCCTGTTGTAAAATATTGTAACTGTATAATATAAAACAACACACAAATATGCTTACGTTATTTTTTTTCAAAAGTGCTGTAGCCTTTACATCAGAGCAAGCACAACTTACTGTAATGTGTACATAATTTGCACAGAACAAACAATAAGATATAGGCCAGTACAGTCAACAAAAAAAAAAAGAAAAATGTAAAATAAAAAAGGACAAAAAAACTAGGCTGCATCCTGTTCTTGCTCAAGACAATATCGACAATTGTTGTGTTGTGAAACATCTGAAAATACGTAACATTGGATTGGATTACAAAACAGTACAGTAATGTTTCAGTGCTGATAGGACGTAATCAGTTGTGGAAATGTATATGACTTGCACTTGCACATAGTCATATCATACTATAATTGTTTGACTCTATCGGAGTTTCTGTCAAAAGGCACCCTGTACACCTGCTTCATTCTCAAGGTGTTCTGCCTTAGAACATGGTCCACTGTGGTTAGGCTCACTGTATTGATGTTTAGGAATATGTCTTGGTCATCAATGGTTGCACTTTGTATTTGTTTATAATTTTACAAATACAGTACAATGTAAAATACTCTAAATACAAGAATACTATGCTTAGAGTGTCTGTAAAGTCCACTGTGTTTAGTGTTGGTATGGTATGGTATGAAACAAGTTCGAAAATTATTGGAAAAAAACCTGATACCACCCCTGCACTGCGGGCCTTTGATGGTATGGGCCAATAAGGGATAAGTTCAGCCACCTGATAAAAAGGTTAGCATGGTAATAGTTTCGATGCTTCTGTGCTGAAAGATTCTTTTGGGAGAGCTTGGTTGTGAGAACAAGACTTAGTCTGGGCTGTATACAGTATATACAGCGGATTTGGGGATTTCAATTATTTTTGTCTCAATTTATATTCTCAGTCTTTTTGTTTATTTTGTCTTTGATTATACACCTGATGGAAGTTAATTAAATTTCAAATTGACGAAAGGTAGGGCCGTGTAAGGGAGGGTAGTGTTACGTAGTGCAGTCACTTCAAATGAGTATGTGCTCTGACTGCCATACCATAGAGCCTGGCTCTTTGGCGTTGCAGTCAGAGTGCAGGTTTGGTACACTGTAGACCCGGGTTTATGGCCGGGTGGGCTGACTACTCTCTCTGTAATGGTTAACATATGATGCCTAAATTAAGTGTTACCCAAAGGTGTTATAATTCGTTTTTGTGTATCCGTGTGAATGAGGATAAGTTCTCAAATGTTTGTTATATGGATGGGAACATTTTAGAAAATGCAAAGGAAAAACTTTTTCAAAACATTCTGTTGTTGTGTGGATGTCGCCTTAGTGTGGGGTTTGTTGTTACAGTAAACAGTGCAATAGAAGTCCTTTGCTGTAAGAACATCAGACAAAATTATTTTGTTATACTGGCTTTTGACCCTCTTGTCAGACATTCTGCCTTTTCAACTGACAGGAATGTGCTGTGTTATTTTTATACATATATTTATTTTCTTCTTTCAAATGAAATCTCTGTTACTGTTTACTGTCCACTAGTATCTGAGGGATGTCTATCGTATGTCGGTTTTAAATAATGTAAATATGTTTGAACATTTGTACTTTTCCAGACAGACACAGTCAATATGTCTGAAGTTGCTGATGCAGGATAGAGACATCTGATGTAGTTTGACAGGCTAGGAATATGGACTGTGTAGAAGGCTGCATGTAGGAAATTCTTTACAGATATGCAGCAGTGTTGCTGCCAACCTGACACTAATAAAGGGCACAGCTCTTTCCTCTGCTGCATGTTCCATGTGGGTTACCCTCTTTGCCCTTGATAATGTGACTCACATGTGGATTTACACAAGCTACTCCTAAATTCATACATTGGATAGCATAGCACAAACAAATCCTTCCTATGCTGTAAATAATCAAATAATAGATGAACAAAATAACTTGTACATGATGGAGATGCTTTACTCTATGTAAGCTAGAGTACTGTGCAGCTGAAGTGCTGTGCTGAAGTCTGTACATGGCAGCACATGGCTCAGACTCAGGCTCGAGCTGGAGGTAGTTGCCACGGCAGAACTGAGAGGAGCGGAGGGGGACCAGAGTGTTTCGTGTTCCATGTTTCATTTAGAGTACTGAGAAATGTCCCTGCGGCAGTCACTATGGAGACGGAAGCAAAGTGCAGGCATGAAGGCTATGAGGGATTGTGGGATTGCAGGGGATATGTGATTGGACAGGGGACATCGGCCGTGCCAGTGCCAATGAATCTGTGTGTGCGTGTGTGTGTGTGTGTGTTTGTGTGTGTGTGTGTGGTGTGTGTTTGTGTGTGTGTGTGTGTGTGTGTGTGTGTGTGTGTGTATGTGTGTGTTTGTGTGTGTGTGTGTGTGTGTGTGTGTGTGTGTGTGTGTGTGTGTGTGTGTGTGTGTGTGTGTGTGCTTAAATTACTGCCCTTCATTAAAAAGCCCAGGAGAGACCAGACCAGCAACACACCAGACCATGCAAGATAACACTGAAATATGGAGCTGCAGCACACACACACACACACACACACACACACACACACACACACACACACACACACACACACACACACACCACAGGTTTCATTAAACACACACACTCCAATGCAAGCTTGCCTCGGTCGGCTGAAGTAATTACTTTCATTATTAATAGCGGCCTTATATGGCAGAGTAAACTAAAACATATTTAGATAGAGCCTAGAAGTTTAAAGGGAAAGCATGGCAATCTAATAAAAAATAATCATTTATTGACTGAAATATAAACATAAAATAAATAAAACACAAAACAGTTTCTGTCTTACAAACCATCCCCCTCCATGGCAGTAACCACAGTAACTCTAACTCACCTCATGAAGGTATAGCAATTCTACCCCCCCATCCCCCCCCCCCAACTCCATGACAGTATAGTACTCTTTGCGTTGGCTTTGCTTGGAAATAATGAGAGTAAGAGCTTGTGAACAATTGCATGCAATTGCAGGCAGGATGCGTAGGCCATGCTATTGGTAGAAAAGAGACTGAGATGGCTGACTTTCACCTGTCATAGAGAACTTTGCAGGCCAGAGGGTACAGTAACCACACAATACCTCCACCCATGAACAACAGCACGATTTCCCTCTGTTCCATCCTATTTCTCGTCTCTTCTCACTTTTTAATTCTTCTGTTGTCACTTTGTTGAGACAAAATGTTGGGGCACGTTTCTTAACCCATTTAGGCCTAAAGCGCCTGGAAAAAATGCCTGTAAAACCTATAGGCGATTTCAGAAAAGCCCCCAAAACCTGAAGTTTTTCTAGAAATTCAGCAATTGTGTCAACGCCTACTACATTACTGATTTCTCAGCCCCTGTAACAGATAGGAACACAATTCAAAAAGTATTTGAGAGCTTACACCTGTGGCTTTCATGAGAATTTGAATTTGTATTTACAAATATTTACAATATTTACATACACCTTCTCAAAAGTAAACAAAATATGTAAAAGTGCAGGATCAGCACAAAACAGTAGAAAAAAATGTAATAAGCTCTATGACAAAGTACATAACAAAGTGAAATAAAGTATATAACTATATAATTATAAATATATAATTCTTATAGGGAAAGTTTTAACTTTTGAGTTGTTTACTTGTTTTATTATGAGCAGAAGGGAATACGATTAACATCTATTTTGTTGTCCGTGTAGTTTTTACATACCAGGGATATTTAATGCTCATTTGGACACTCTGGATGGAGAATGGACCTGACAGTGTCAACCTCTGAGTTGTTTACTTGTTGTATTATGAGCAGAAGGGAATAAGATTTTGATCAACAATTATAACTATTTTGTTGTCCATGTAGTTTTTACATACCAGTGATATTTTTATGCTCATTTGGATACTATCACTGAGATACAGATGAACTAGTTTAGTGTCAAATATTCCATTAAAAGGGAAAAAACAGGAATAATTCAAATAAAAAACAAAACAAATTTCAAGTACATCTTATTTATCAACTGATAAATACTGTATGCTGGGCTGAAATGGAAGGCAACCAAAGCATTCACTATAATAAAGTCAAACGAGGATTCAGTATTATTAACTGATTATAAACAACATTCTATAGGGACTGATTATTGTTTTGAAATAGGCTACTAGAATATAGTAATGCAAAGAATAGAGAGTTGTCGATATAATTCGCTCGTTCACACTCGCTCACTGGAGAAAGTTTTAACAACATAGCAAGCTAGCTTAGTGTTAATATAGCCCTCTATGATACCATATTCCCTTTCATTTACCTCGAGTAAACCTACATTTAAGCAAGTAACAATCGTTAACAACTACAGATAACCATATTCTGTAACTACCAGTACTCACAACTCACTCCTTGCCTAATTTACTTTGAGCTATAATCCTGGCTGTCGCGGAGGAGACGTTACTTAGCAAAGCGAGAAAGCCAACGATTTTTTTTTTTAAACTACTAATGGCAAAACATTTGAGGCACTATCACATGTCTATTCTGATGCATTTCATTGGCCCAGAGGCCGACACTTTGGGCAAAAAAAACCCTTATACAGAGAAAACGACACAAACGCTTTCCCGGCCTTAAAGGTAGAATGACGCAACAGCGCTCCCGGCTTTAATGGTAGAACAGCGGTAATGCTTTCCCGGCTTAAATGGGTTAAACCTGCCTACCCTCCCTTCCCTCCCCCAGACCGGATGCAATAGTCTCAATCGGGCACAGGTGTTTGTGCATCCGTGATTACAACGGTGTCATAGTGTGCTGTAGAAATTACTCTTTTACCCCCACGTGAGTTATGCTAATAAGGACTAGCGGCAGTGGCAGTCACTGTCTCTCCCATTGCTAAACTAATCACAGCCAAGCTAGCAGGCGGTCTGAGCAGACAGACAGATGGAAAGATGCTGTCTTCAGCCGCCTCGCTGTCCCAGACGACTGTGTCCTTATCTTCAAAGCCGGTGCGATCTCCAGCTGTTTGACGAGCGTGACAATTATGGCTGCATTATCAGTGACATGGCCACTTCTTTCAAATCAGTTTGATTCGTCTCATAAATGGACCATGGAGGGAAACAGTGCAAACAAAAGCTAACTGCAGGTTATTTTCTTTCTGAACAATAAAGCGACTAGCACATCTGAGTGTCAAAGCGAGACAACAATCACTTTCCAAACTGGACTGGGAACAAAAACACAGACTCAATCGCTGTCTGTCATTTTATAAACAAGTGCTTATGGCAGTATGAAGGCTTGGGGGAATTTCTTTGGGAAAACAGGCTAGGAGGATCAGTCGATAGTAGGACCGTTGAATACTGTGCAAATAATTGGATGTGCATCTCTGATTAATATGCTATCTAGGTCAACGTTTCTCCAAATAACTGACCAGCTCACAGACTACAGAGGAAAACAAATCAGCAAAGTGTAGTGCTCTCAAGGACAACCGTCACAAATGATGACAAGTTGTTGAAAGTGACAAAGCTCTGAGTCTTTCTTATCAGAAAACACACACACAACTCTTAACACATCCTGTAAGGAACCAGGCGGTCACCCTACGTTGTTTTGGGAGGTGGTGACTGGACTGGGTGGTGTAGTTGGGAAGAAGGGTGCAGGAGATGGTGGCATTTATATAAAAACATATTCGTATTTATTATGGGGGATTCTTTTGCATCCACCCCGAAACATGTATATATAATAAACAAACATAATCAAAAACACACAGACAGCCGCACTCAAAGTGCTACAGACACTAGGGAGAACTAGGCATATTCATGTGCATGCTAGGCACAGACTCATTATTCACTGATTCATCATCACACGTTCACTGGGAACATATTCACTAGGAACATATTCACAGAGCACAGGTTCACAAGTTCACTAATCACAAGTTCACAAGAAACATATTCACTACACAGGTTCACTAGGAACATATTCACAACGCACATAATAGTATCCACACAGTTAGATACAATTCCACTTAGCCTCACAACAGGTAAGTGTTTTTCAGCCTCTCATAGCCTCTCATGCCTGTTTCCAAAGTTCTCCCATTACCATCGTAAAAAGATCTCTCCTCATGAACATCAGGCACCCTTTAAATAGGGCAGCCAGCCGGGTTCAATTGATCCAAACACAGGCAAATATTTCAACACAAACAGCACTTAGCACACACCCACATGCACACACATAAAAGTATTCCGAGTGACTTCTATGACCCTCTTGCCATGCACCCACATGTTGAGTGTGTGATGGGTGTAACATTCTTTTCATCCTCCTCTATTCAACTAGTCAGACCACTCTGCATCAATGACTTCACAGCTTCTTGTTTCTATGGTTATACAGAGCCTTGGGAGAGCTTCTGGAGGGATGCCAAGGCCACTGTTTTAGACTCTCAATCAATGCAGTGAAATTAGTCTCCCCTGACGCCAAGACCTCCCACACACTTCTATCTGAGACAGGCGCTGACTTTGGATCAGTCGGGAGGTAGCCTGACTGAATTGGACCAGAGCCAGGTCCATTCCAGAGTTAGTGGCTGTGTAGTGAAGTACCGGATTACAGGTCGATGGTGAGTTAGTGGCTGTGTAGTGAAGTACAGGGTTACAGGTCAATAGTGAGTTAGTGGCTGTGTAGTATGGTCCTGAGTAACGGGTCAATGGCAGTAGTAGTCCCTGGAGAAGTGGGTATACTCTCAATGTATGTAAGCTGCCAATACAGCACAGGATAAACGCCCTGTTTTGAGAAGTGGGTATATGCAACGCTGACTGAAAAATAAGTGGGTATACTCCGTAAGTGGGTATACCCTGGACTACACCACTGGTCAATGGTGAGGTAGTGATTGTGTACAGTACCAGGTTATGGGTACGGATGGTATGTTAAAGACTCACGTCAGAGCCACTGCTGGCATCGTCTACTCTAAACTCTCCATAGCAGGCTGGTGCTTTACACACACACACACACACATTTGCACTCACACAGAAACACACACATACTTCACTATCAGTTTGGGCTTTAGAAGAGAAATTGGTTTTACTTAGAGAGTGGAAATTTAGCAAAACACTGAAACTTGTATCAAACACTTAAACTTGTATCATACACGAAATATGTCAAAGATTAAACTTGTTTCAAACATTTTCGTGAGGCAATCTTCTAGTTATTTTCTGTGGAAGAAAGTTAATTTTGGAGCTGTCTATATAAATGACCTTAAACGTAGCTGAGGGAAATCAAACTCGTATGAACGAACAGACTGGTTGTTTGTTTGTTTAGAAAAAGCGGGGAAGCTTCCCCGAAGACTGTGGCGGAGTGCTCTGTATCTCTCCCCCGCAGCCCCACTCTATCTGAGGAGGGATTCAGGGAAACACATCAAAAACAAAACAAAAAAACTCATTATCGTGCAAAATAGACATTACTCAGCGTGTGGATTTGAGGAATCTGCACGAAACAATAGCTCTATGGAAAATAGCTGGCTTGTTTGTGTAACTTGAAGGAAAGCACTAAATATTACAAGGTCGTTAATTTTCGAACAGGTTGTTTTGACAACATTTGGTGCTTGTAACATTCTGTGCGATGTTTTGCTTTTAACAAGGACTGACAACAGTGATCAACTCTCTTTCACACAGGAGGCAAAGAGGAGAATGGCAGGGTATATGATGGAGCATTTAAAACATTTCAGTACAGAACAGTTTGTGCGATGCGATAAGTATGTAATCTGATACGGTCCTTAACATCTGTTTCAAAAGTATTACAAAATTATCAAAAGCTTACACTCAAGGAGTAAAACATCGGCCCAGAATTGCATCACTATAAGCATAATGTTAGCCTCACACTTTTTGCAAAACAATACACACAGTGATTTGCAAAACAACACACTTGCATACATTAGACACAAAAGAATATCAAGATGTCCCTTCCTTGCAATTCCAAAGCACTGACTGGCAAATTACCACACCTATGAGCCAATTGGTTAAACACAGCCATCCAGTGCGCAAACACATGATTGCTTAATTGTAGACTATAGAAATGCAGCAGGTGAGTTCACCTGTCTTCAACCAAAATTGAAGGAGTCAGAAGTGGAAGAGTGAGGGTGTGAGGGGGAATCCATGGATGGAGGAGAAGGAGGAAGAGGTGAAGGCTGTGAGAGAGGTTGAGGTGGAGGAAGAGAAAGAGAAAGACCTGAAGCAGGAGGAAAGCCTGCTCAAATGACAAGGGGGCCCATATTCACGTGTGGTTGTGCTAATTTTGTGTATAGTGTTTGGAAAACCCGGGCCATGTTTTCAAAATCATGCTTAGCCAATCCAGAAAAACTGTAATGTGGACTGTCATTTTCCATTATAAATTACTGTAAAATAAGCACATTGTGGCATTGATTACCTTCAAATAGAAACAGTATATTTCATAAAAGACAAATAAATCATTTCCAGCGCTACGTTGCCATTTTAACCCATCACCGCAACTTTCCCGCAAATTTGACCAATCACCGTCATCTCTTACAACTCCCTCCCTTCCGCGGCTACACCATCATGGGTGGAATTTCTGCCCTGCGGATGCGGTTGGGACACGAGCAGAGTTCGTTGTAAACAATGAGAACACCAGACGTGGAAACAGAACTCAGAACTCAGAACTGTTTATTTGACAGCAACAATATAAGTACAATTTTATGGATGGAATAACATACAATAAATTAGATACATAAAA
Organism: Sprattus sprattus; assembly: GCF_963457725.1. Lineage (NCBI taxonomy): Eukaryota > Metazoa > Chordata > Actinopteri > Clupeiformes > Clupeidae > Sprattus > Sprattus sprattus. The sequence goes on from NC_137909.1 coordinate 10,552,503, forward strand.
TAAACAAAGAAATTAGAACAGTGTACAGAAAAGTATATGATGCTGTCAGGAGAATACTATAAGGCTACATATTGTGCCGCTATCATAGGATCCACCCAGAGTAGTTAATTGCTATTAAAATAAATTAAAATAAATGAATAATATTACAAATAAAAATAGCTTTGCAAACATAGCAATGTTCTGTTGTACAGCTGGCAGAATATTTGGAATGAGAATTTACGCCCATGTCCTACTGAAAATTCAGAAATAGACCTGGCTTCTATTATTATATATATTATATTATACTATTATGTTATATATTATATATATTCTTATATAATTATATATTTTGCTGTGAATAATGAAGGAAGCAATAAATCCGATAATTTCCCAAACCCTTGAGAGCTGTTACCATGGAGATTTAACGTTGCCTTCTGTTTGAAGACAAGGTAGCAGCTAGAATGGATGACTTGAAATTGGACGCCTTTAAATTAATACATACAATTGAACATAACATAAACATCTATACGGATAAAATAAATCAACAAGGATAGCAAAACAGATTGATAAGCATGGAATGAGAACAGCAGAAACACAGGCAGGATGTCAGACAACGAGACAGATCGCAGTGACACAGGATGGTTTTTTTCCGTCATTATGTAAAGGTTGAGACATTCATAACATTTTATTCAGTATTACTGATGGTGCTTTGTAATACCAACAGGTGCACTTCGTTGTGGATAAGTAAAGCCTATTTTGCTACATTTTTGTCGTCCTGGTAATCTTTTGTTTGGCATGTTGCAAGGGTTATTTAGAGGACAATTTCTCAATATTTTTTTTCTCTAATGAATGTTTTTTATTAATTACTTATTTTTCAACAAATAACACATTTATAATTACAAAGAGGAAAATTCACACCTTTATTGCAACTTTCACTCACTCCCGCAATTTCATTGACCAAAACACCTCAAACACAGCAACTCTCTCAAAAGAGGCACGCAAAATCCTTGGGGGACTGTTTTACCTGACTATGCTCTTTAGTAAACATCTTTGTCTGTATATAGGGCACACATAGTGGAGAAGATCCTGTGTGACTTTGCTTGCGCTTGTCAAGAAAATCAACTGATGGACATCATGCTGGAGTGCACTGCGTTGCACCGATGGCTAGGTTTTTTTTTTTTTTTTTTGCAAGAGGGGACAGCAGTGGCATGTCCACCTGTCCTCCCCACCATTCAGGAGCAGGGACGTGCACAGGAATTTTGAAGGGCAGTTGCTCTGCCCTGGAAAAAAGGGGCAACACATTCTTTTTTTGTCACAGCCTCTGCCACTCCCCCTTCATCTGATCGCAAATTTTTGCCAATATAATTTTAAACCCCCAATAACCGCCGCTGCCACGCCCCCGTCATCTGATCGCAAATTTGGCCAATATCATTTTAAACTCTCACTAACCGTTGCTGCCACGCCCCCGTCCCCTGATCGCAAATATATATATTTCCTTCGGAGGGGCAACTTCAGATGAGGAGGGCAAACGGGCAGTTGCCCGAGCAACCTTAGCCCACTCCTGTGCACGTCCCTGTTCAGGAGCAAAGGCTTCTGCTCTCTGTGCCTCAGTTCTACCTCTCCCCAGGGGATCTCACTAATAAAATGTCTCCCAACAGCTGCTCCAGTGCTGCACTTTTATTTTCTCTCCTTTTTTACGAGGAGGGTCTTTATCTGAAATACAAAAGAATTACTGTATATTACTGCTTTGGTTTGCCATGAAAAAAACAGTACCAACAGTCACAGTGAAAGCAATACGAGCCAAAGCAGACTATTAGGAACTGTTAGAGTGCATCATAACAATGTATTTTAGGTTGAATGAATGAGAGTGTGTTTGTTGATGGGTTATCTTGTTATGCAAGGCTACAGCTTCAACTGATATACCCGTGGATATCCTCTCAGCGCCATGGTTACGCAGGCGAAGTGAGGGTCTAGAGTGGATGCAGCGTAGAGGAGGTTATGGAGGTGTGTGTACTAAAGGTGTGTACCAGTCAATGTTAAACACCTTCTTAATCTCAGGTAATGAGTGCTGTGTCTTTATCAGATGCATTAAAGTCCTTTAAAGTTTGACTTTGAGGTGGGCCATCACTGAGACTGTGATCTGCTCGTCTTCACACGTGATAATGGTTGCAACGTTTGGCAGGCACCATCACCTTGTCTACGTGCTCAGCGTCGCAGGTGTCATTCTCATTAAGAGTGTTCACTTCCTCCCCTTTTCTGAGCTCCCTTGACAGGAGCGTGGCAAAAAGCGCAGGTTGTGGCTCCAGAGAGCGTTCAGGCATGTCATAGGAGTTGTTCCACCGGGTGGACACATCTTGAATGAGCTTGTGTGAAGGCAAAGCCAGTTGCTGCTGCTTCTCCCGTGGGATTTCAGCTCCCCTTATGTTGTGATGCAAAAACCCAACCACCCTCCTCACTCTTCCCAGCAACCTTTGCAGCAGTGTTCACTTGAAAGGATTTCTAAAAGGTCAGATTTAATGTGTGAGCATTAAACACGAGGTGAGGGGTCATCTCTTCTTCCGCTCCAGGTACAGTCTGGCATTATTAGTTCCCAGGGCTGGTTCTTTATCAGCAAGGTTCAAATCAAGACATGCTTCTTTTAATAAAGCGCCTATATTTTCCCCTGTTTGTGATTCACTGAATACTCTTATCTGTTATACATGACTCCTTAACTCCCAGCCGGGAGAGATGTGGTGCACTGTGATTGGAACTTAGGAATTGGTCACACGTGATGCCCAGGCATCAACAACGCTGGCTTGCATTTGTCTGTGAAATACTGTATGCTTGGTATCTGATCCCTTGGCTCTAATGCATTCACCATGTCAGAAAAGCCATCACTCAACTACACTGTACTACACTGTAAGTCCTTAGCGATCAAACAGGCTATAGATGCTGTGATTGCCTTAGACCTCACTGAGTTGAGGGTAAGTTGTGGCAAGAGAAAGGGTTTATTATCCATGTTTGTCTTGTATGTTCTTACTTGTGCTATCTGTACTAGCATCCACAGATCTGTTGCCCGAATGTGTTTTACAACGCCGTCTAACCAGGTGAGTGGTAAGACTATCTTTGTAGTTAATCTTCAGACCTTACAAATCGACAGACATCAGTAAAGTGTGAAATAAGGTTGAGGTAGTTTGACAGCAGTACATTGTAAAGTGTGCATTAAGGTTGAGGTAGATTAACAGCAGTAAAACACACACACACACACACACACACACACACACACACACACACACACACACACACACACACACACACACACACACACACACACACACTGCAGAGAACTGACATGTTCAACACATGTCTGGAGGCATTTCAGCTCCTGCCCAAGCCCAAGCCATACTCTGCTCATAAAGCTTAACTTTGCCTGGTGCTATTCACTGGTGCCCCACAGCAGACCACAAAGCCAGGTAACAGGTTTGGACATGCTAGCATTTCATCCCTGGTTGTGCTCTCTGGGTATTTAACCCATGACCCGGGTTTAGCTCTGGTTGGCTCTGGCAGTTGAACTTGAAGGACCTCCGGAGTCTTGAGTTGTTATCGCTTTGTTTGTCTGAATGAGTGAGAGAAACTCCACAGCTGTCAGCAGAGCAGTCCAGGGGATCTATCTATCAGTCATTCACAGGATCAGGAGAAAAAAACACACAAATACACACACTCACACACACACACACACACACATACACACACACACACACACACACACACACACACACACACACACACACACACACAATTTCATACAAATGCACATACACAGACATGCAAACACACACTTACAAACACACACACACACACAAATGAACACGCACAGACACACA
>NC_137909.1:10561344-10571344 GCF_963457725.1 Sprattus sprattus
TTTTTTACTGGAGCAACGTGTGCTGTATCTATGCCCACATGCCGATGAACGGTAGAGAAATTCACTGCCTCATACATTTGTAGACAAGTAATCCTGTTCATACAAATCAACACAGACTATAAACTATACATAACATCCTTCACTTACCTGATCTAGCATTCATGACATTTCAATAACCCAACCTAACCCTGCCCAGACAATGCCATAAAAATCTGGGATATTTATGTGTACAGATCTATTCAAGGTGACAGCTGAGGTGTTGGTTAAAACACAGCAGAAGTGGGGCTAAGATTTGGTTGGCTTAGAATGGCAATGCAGAGGATTTAGTACTGGATGTATTTCATAGTCCTAGTGGTAGTTATTATTGTATATGTTACGAAGGATATATTATTGTACTTTATAAAGTATATTACTGTGTATATTTTATATATTATTAAGTATATATTATGGTAGATATTGTATATATTATTAACACTATGGTAGATATTGTAAATATTTTTGTATCTGCAGTTGCAGAATGATATTACCAGAGGAAGTGTCTCAGGAGAGCATCTGTGTGTTGACACAATGATGTCTGCCATGCTCACTGCCTCAGGCTAAACAAATCCATCTGTGTTGTTGTCAGCAGATGAATAATGCAAACCAACCCTCTTGGTGTCTCATGACCTCTGACCCTTTCATTCATCATGCATTCATTGATGAATGCACATATTCACTTTCCTTCATGCTCCCATATCTGAGTGGACTGCATGTGAGTGCATAACACCACATCATTGTATTTACCCTCTCTCAATCACTACAGCTCTGTCTCTACCCCTCTCTCTATCACTACAGCTCTGTCTCTAACTCACTACAGCTCTGTCTGTATAATACTACTGCTCTGTCTCTACCCCTCTCTCTATCACTACAGTTCTGTCTCTACCCCTCTCTCTATCACTACAGCTCTGTCTCTAACTCACTACAGCTCTGTCTGTATAATACTACTGCTCTGTCTCTACCCCTCTCTCTATCACTACAGCTCTGTCTCTAACTCACTACAGCTCTGTCTGTATAATACTACTGCTCTGTCTCTACCCCTCTCTCTATCACTACAGCTCTGTCTCTACCCCTCTCTCAATCACTACAGCTCTGTCTCTATATCACTACAGCTCTGTCTCTACCCCTCTCTCTATCACTACAGCTCTGTCTCTACCCCTCTCTCTATCACTACAGTTCTGTCTCTACCCCTCTCTCTATCACTACAGCTCTGTCTCTATATCACTATAGCTCTGTCTCTATATCACTACAGCTCTGTCTCTATATCACTACAGCTCTGTCTCTACCCCTCTCTCTATCACTACAGTTCTGTCTCTACCCCTCTCTCTATCACTACAGCTCTGTCTCTATATCACTATAGCTCTGTCTCTATATCACTACAGCTCTGTCTCTACCCCTCTCTATATCACTACAGCTCTGTCTCTATATCACTACAGCTCTGTCTCTATATCACTACAGCCCTGGGCCGATAGCTCCACAGTATTATCCTAAACGTCACCCGTTTCACAAGGAAGTGGAAAGTTCGAGTTGAGATAACATACGATAAAGTCTGGATGCCACACACCTACGACCTACAGCAGAATAAGTTATATATAATATATAATGGAAAGTGACTGTGATTGTTTCAGATTTTTTGTGGAAATTAAAGTCTCTTGATCTCTCTACGGTAATTGATCAGGCTACCTTTGCACATTGGTATTGGTTCAATTATTAAGCAAATCCAATCGAGCCCAAGAAGTGACGACGGTAACACAACTGGCCTTGGCACGCACTAGCTCGCCCAGATTTTTCCCAATAGTGGAAATACGGCTATCAAGGCTGTGATTGTGACCAGTGTTGGGCAAGTTACTGAAAATTAGTACTTAGTTACAGTTACTAGTTACTTCTTTTAAATGTAATTGAATTACTTCACCAGTTACTGTATATCAAAAGTAATTAGTTACTAGGGAAAGTAACTTTTACGTTACTTTTATATCTACGTTTAATGTCATGAATATGAACACTACAGAACAGTCAAATCAAGCAGTAGTACAAAAGTCCCCTTTAACAATTAACTTAATACAAAATAACTGTCTTAGTCATTTAACAGTGTTTTTTTGTACTCCATTAGGCCCAATGAAGTTAAAGTGATTGGCTTACAGTATTAACACCATATAAAAAGTAGGGGGATACAAAATAATCAATTAGTTGTTCAGTTAACCAAATACCCTGAAACACCCACACAGTATTCACAATATGCTAAATATATCATTAGAATAATATCTTTATAATACATCCTACTCGCTGGCATGTAAAATACGACATTGTACTCAAATGCAGTTGGCCAACCCATTTATCTTGTCTCCATAGCCACAACAGGGAATCCCCACCCTGATTAAGGTAGGAATTGCGGTTGTATATCCTTGTGTGCGTGCGTGATTGTATGCAAGTGCAATGTGTGTGTGTGTTAGTGGTCCTGGTAAATGGGAGACACAGTTGTGTATGTACAGCCTTGTGCATAGTAACGCGGGTAACGAACTCATTTAAATTTCAGTAACTGTAACTGCGTTACTTGATTTAAAAGAATACTTAGTTACTGGCTCGTTACTGCTAAAAGTAATGGAATAACAGTAACGCGTTACTTAGTTACGCGTTACTCCCAACACTGGTTGTGAGGAGTGGAGTAAGAGATGCAGAGATCAGGGCATATTTCCTACTTTTTAAAAAAACGTATGATTTTCTTAAACTGTGCTTTTGCTGAGAGCTGTTTTTTAGCACTCTGAGATTCTGCTTGAATGAAGAGTGCTCAACAAATAAAATGAATTATTATTATTATTATTATTTTTGTAATCATACGCCCACTGCTACAAGGCCACAGCTCCTCAGGGCCCAAAGCGCAGCTCGAGAATAGACTCCTGTTTATGGGGGTGGGTCTGAGAGGTGGTCATTCCAAATGAATTCATGATGCCCTGAAGGCTGTCTGAGACCGGAGGAAAGCTGAGAGGCTGTATGTGTCTCACAGATAAAGACAGGAGGAAAAGAAGGAAGGGAAGAATTAAAAAATAATAACAGTACTCAGCTCCGGGAGATGGCACTTTGCATCTGTCAGTCACTCCAGCAGTTGGCAAGGAGACCGGGAGCAGAGGAGGGGAGGAGTGGTGACAACATGAAAGACTTCCTGAAAGACAAAAACAAAAAGTGCACTTAAGCAGCTAAGGATGTGAAGGACAGCTCCTCTCAAGAGGAGACGGAGGCCAGACAAGTGAAGGCCACTGTGCTGTTAAACTGTGGCCTGGCTCTCATACTGACCTGTATCAAGAATAAGATCTTTTTAGTAGCAAGATGGCATCTGGAGTCCTTTCTTTGTGCTAATGAAAAAAAAAAAGCTGCTCTTCTTGTTACCATAACAACCAATATTTGAATAATCCGCACATACTAACTAGTTATAAGTATCCAATTTTGCGACACATCCAGAATGCAAAGAAACCCATTCCCATTTAAAGTGATTAATCAGTGTTTTTCCCAAAAGAAGTAATGTTGATGTTTGTAACACTGCATTCCTAATTTCCTTATCTCCACACTAAAAAAAAGAGGTTTTGTTCCATCATACCAGCAAGGATATACATTATCTTTATTCTCTCAGTTTAGTCTGCATTATTATACATTTATTTTCTAATAATGCAATATGATAATAGCTAAAACAGAATCCAGATACCCATAGTGACACACAAGACCAATTATGTGGTTAAAGTAGAAAACATAGATTTTGGTTTTATGAAATCATATGCAAACAACAGCAGGGGGTAAGGACCAATAAAGGAAAAAAGTATTCTGTTTCGGAAAGAGAAAAAGACAGTCAGTGGCCTACAGAAAAATCTGGTGTCGTGTGGATTTCCATATATGGGAAAAGTGGACCTTATTCCTCTGAGGTTTGTGCAGCGCTGTAATCACACAGAGCAGATTGTGTGTGTGTGTGTGTGTGTGTTGCCTGTAGATTGTGTTCTAAATGAGAGTGTGTGATAGAACTCTGCTGCAGATTGTGTTGTAAATGTGTGTGTGTGTTATGGCACTCTGCTGATTGACCTGTTGTGTTTGCGTTTGCGTCATCAGCAAATGCTGGCCTAGGCCCTTCCATGTCAATGAGTGTTTCATTTTAATGACTTACGCTATTGACCTTCGTGTATGCACATTGTAGCTTGCAGATTACCTAATGACTTTTGGTGAAATATCCCCACTTTTTTCACTGTGGGATAATTAATGGACTAATTAGGCCCAGAGGTCTGCAGACTCATCAGAAAGCCCTTAGAGTCAGGGCCCAGTAGATTACAGCAGCGCCGTACAGGAAGAGCACGGGAGGAGTGCAGTCAAAGCACAGTCATTGAAATAACTGTGAAGAGAGCGAAGGAGGCCAGGGGAGAGAGACTGGAGGAGAGAGCGAGAGAGAGAGAGAGAGATTCTTTGTTAATTTCAGGCAAGATCACTGTTGTTTTTGTAAGGAAAAATTAAGCACATAAAATGTATCGTTGGTGGAATGGCTTGGTTCGGAGGGCAGTAAGTAAAAAAACAGGGCAATACTTAACTAAACCAAACTGAACTAAAATTAAAGAAATTATCATTGGCAAATACAGTAAACAAGAAGTATATTTCAGATAAAACACAGACATGCTGTACAACGAAGAAGAAGTGGTGCTGGCCTGGAGTTCAGTTGTGCACCTCTAAGATCATGTTCCAGCTGAATCTCACTCATGGTCTACATCAGTCTGTCCTGCGCCATGACTAACATGTAGGCATACGCTATACGACTAAGATTGAGGCTAGAGCATCAGAGAGAACAAACTTTTGGCATCCATATTTATAGTTATATAGTTATAAAGTTATATAGTATTTAGCAGACACTTTAGTCCAAAGCTACTTACAAAACATTAAAGCAAAATATTTAGGCTAAAGTTAAAACAATAAAATAATAAATAATAATAATAATAATAATAACTTCAAAACTATCACTAAATCATGTATCAACTATCATTAAATTAGCTTTTTAAATGTGCCAATGATGTCACTGTATTAATCGTGGTACCCCAGTGGTGGAATGACCTACCTAGGGCTGCCCATTCCACCACTGGGGTACCACGATTAATACAGATATGTATTATGACAAAGACTGAGAACAACCTCTGGGAGGTAGCGTGTCGTGTCCATATTGACTAGTTTGTACAGAGTCCAGCCAATAGCATGAGCCCAAGGCTTTGGTTCCATAGCCTGAGGGGATATGCTGTGGGTGTATATGTGTGCGTGTGTGTGTGTGTGTGTGTGTGTGTGTGTGTGTGTGTGTGTGTGTGTGTGTGTGTGTGTGTGTGTGTGTGTGTGTGTGTGTGTGTGCCCTTTAACCTTTGGGTTAGTGTTTGTCTGTGTGGATGTGTCCTTCTTCCACTGATAAATGAATGAATGTTTAAATACATGTTCTCTCATAATGAGCACTCATCTGGGGCAGGAAACGGAGATGGTGTAGCTGAGGGCCCAATCCCAATGTCCACACTCACTGACTCACAGACTTTGTGGCGCCTTTCCACTAAATCCGTAAGGGTTTAGGGCTGTCCCACTGTCAAATCATCAAGTGCATCAGGGCTCTCTCGCAGACTTTCTGAGCCCTTTATGCATCTTCTCCGTAAATACGCATTTCTGCAGACTTTCCCTGAGGGAATTACCCACAGTTCATAGTGTTGTGATTTGAAACATCGGGTTACCAGGGGAAGTCCTTGCAGCCTCTTGTACTCATTCAGTTGCCAGGTGACGTCAGTTAAGTCTATGAGGGTTCAGGGCTTAGGCCTTAAGGGAGACATTGGAGTTAGGCCGTAGACTGAGGGAGGTTTGACTAGACAAGAAACAGAAAAGGTGTAGCTCAGAGACAGACACTAAGGAAGGGTGGTCTGGACAGGAAACAGAGATGGTGGAGGTGAGAGACATACAGTGACTTGTCTTGTCACTCCGGAGATGAATCTGCAGCGTTCCCAACTCCTCAGGACTAGAGGCAGACCGGCTGAGATGTTGTCACTGCCTGAAAATGAAACTCGGGTGGAATTTCTGTTCACAGACAAGCCCATTTGTTCTGAAGCGAGCCATTTCGAGTGTTTGATGAAAAATCTATAATCACATTCCTGACTTCCCACAGATAGCATGCAACCTCTGTACAGAGCGATCCACATCACAAGATTATCGCCGACAGCTTTATTAAAATATCTGGCAAAACAACGTAATCTAATTAGTGTAATTGACAGACTTTTTAATTAGTTTTTATGTGAAGAACAAAATGTAACAGTGAACAGGACCCTAATACAGTGAAGCAAGTTTTGTTCAAATCTGCACAAATGTGCTTCCTACCCACTCAAACAGTTTTACAGAAAAAGCTAACAAGAAGGGACTTTGAAATTCATCTCCCACAGCTAATTAGGTATCACACTCATGTGTGTTCTCACCTCCCACTATACTGAACACCCGCACAGGCAGCAGGACTGGGCGGCCACCTGTGTGTGTGAGAGTGAGAGTGTGTGTGTGTGTGTGTGTGTGTGTGTGTGTGTGTGTGTGTGTGTGTGTGTGTGTGTGTGTGTGTGTGTGTGTGTGTGTGTGTGTGTGTGTGTGTGTGTGTGTGTGTGTGTGTGTGTGTGTGTGTGTGTGTGTGTGTGTGTGTGTGTGTGTGTGTGTGTGTGTGTGTGTGTGTGTGCGTGCGTACGGGCATGTATGTGTGAATGAATGAACGAGTGGGCTGTCGTCACAAATTACAACAGTGATAATTATGAGTATGGGAGTGAGAGGGCGACTCATTACCCAGACAACAGCTGCTCTCACAAATCTCTGCCAACCCCACACCAACACACACACATACACATACACACACACACACACACACACACACACACACACACACACACACACACACACACACACACACACACACACACACACACACAAACACAAACAGTCCTGTAGCTAATGAACACTCATCGTCCATACAAGCATGTTCACCTTCCTATTCGAAATTTTGGGGGTACTTAAGTAATAATAAAAGTAACTTTAAAAGGGAATGACCATGCACTAAAGGGTCTCACTAGACTCGAATATAACATCTTGATGTGTATACATACAGGTCATTGCATGAAAGCTGTTTTCATGCAGTTTCACACTATTTTTAGCTTCCCAATGTACCATCACTCTTAGGGTGGGCTTGAAGGAGTTACCTTCTGATTAGCCTCATTTTATTAGCCAGTGTTCAAACAGTATCTAGCAAGACACCATACACTAGCCATCACTTTTGTGCCAGGAACACAGTTTTCAAACAGCCATTAAGGAAGTATTCTAGATAGCGTTGCCTGTTTTCTTAGATTGTCCTCATTTTGTTATCGCAAGGATCTCTGGGATTTATGTCCTTCTGCATGTAAACTATCCGTGTAACTATATTTATCAATTTGGCATAACCTACATTGTTCCCAAAAACGGCTCTGGTTTGCGTAAAATAATGTGCCACTGCAGCCACCAGAGAAATACTCAGTCACAGAGAATACGGATCACCAGGAGGACTGAGTTTAAGTAGAAGTGGGAGGATTGATAAATAATCTCGATCGCCAGGACGACAGGCTCCGGTAGAGAACCACCGCAACGGAGCCATTGACGCCAGTGGCTGACAACGGACACACACAAATGTGTGAATCTGTGAGCTGCCTCGTTATAAGAAGCACGTGTCTAATCTGTGTTGATTTGGAGCAGCGGGTGTCTGACCCTTACTTGTGGTTAATGGGTCTGATTGAAGCTCCGGGTCTGTCTGTCTCTTCTGCGGGCCATAAATCAGCCCGTCCAGCCTCGTCCACCTCAGCGTTAATTCACACCCAGACTGCTCCTATTGCTCTCCGTCATCATCAATCTGATGCCTCCTCTGCAAACGGCCAGCTGCACATCCTCATAACGCTGATGAATTATTTATTAAGCAGGCTTAAGACATTATGTGTATCGGTGTGTGTGTGTGTGTGTGTGTGTGTGTGTGTGTGTGTGTGTGTGTGTAAACAGACAGCGAGGGGTTGAGGTTCCTTAATCAAAGTTCACCTGTCATAATTTCTCTCCCAATATTTACCAAGCAGCCCATCCTGCACTGTAGTCAGTCCTAATTGTTTTTTTCCACTGCTGTATTTAGCATCAGAGGCTCCCTTAAAACTCATTAATATTCCAGGCTTCTTAGAACCCAAAGATGGCTTTGATCTTCCTAACGGGCTAATCAGTAACTGGCATGTCATGCCTTCAAAATATTTTTTTTTGGCGTTAAGAGACTGTGGGTGGGGATTCTCTTAATGCCCCTGGAAACTGTGTTGTGCAATGAGTAATCCAGAGGTATGTGTTTTATAACCGCTTTTTAAATGTGAAAGTACCATGAAATTGGCCTATGACGGAGCACTATAATGACAAGACACCTCATCAGCCCCGTCCCTTCATCATTTATTCAAACGACTTAAAAAGGGGCTGTTAGTTTATTACGTCATTTGTTTTGTTTCTAGTTGTTCGGAAGTGTGGTCGCACATCACAGCAAAGCTGGGGGAAAATGCATTATTACTTTATTCTTCATAAAATATACATGAAATTCAGGTTGGTGGGTGGTATCAACCTCTAGTTTGATGACTTTATAATTTGTCCCTCTCGTCAGCCAGCAGGAGGCAATGGCAGTTTGTTGAGTAATTTAGGGGGCAGCCATCCATCAACTATTATAATACCTCAAGTTTCTTTCCCCTGGAGACAGGCACGCTAACCAGCTGGTGATGATTAAATGGTGTAACCAGATACCGCATAACATTTGGCTGAATACAGATGACCTGATGTCAGGAATACTGTACTCTTTTTTGGATATTAGGCCGGTACCTTTTACAAGGTAAGCTTTCAATAGGTCTAGCCTGACTTTACCACAGGTGAGGTTTGTGCAGGTGCAGCCTGCTTCTTCTAGACAGGGAGTTTGTACAGGTGTGGGTGCTTTAGCCTCGTTCTACCATAGGAGAGTTTGGACAGGTGTGTGTGCTTTAGCCTGGTTCTACCATAACGCCTCTCTCACATTGTTGCGTTGGAATGCGTTGATCCAACGGAAGGCGGAGGAGGAGTAGGCGCATGGGGTTCTGTTGATACCGGAGACGTTATAGTGAGATTGACAGGTCATCAAACCAATCACGTCACTAGCAAGCTATTACCCTGTGAGTAGTAGCATGCTATCATTAGACAGGGTGCTCAGAGACCTTGCAAATCCTATGATACGTATTTTTCAGTTACAATAAAGGGGTTTTTACATTGTACAGTGTCTATTTCTCGTTAACTTTAAAAAAATCTAACAAAAAAAAAGTCAAACAACCAACTTGTAGGTATAAATACGACCATCTACGGAGTTTGGCAGCCATCTTTTTTTTGGGGAGTTTGCCGCTCTGTAGACGTGAGCATATACGGGATATGATTGTCTAGCGCCTGTGCTGTCAGTCATGCATGAAAGGCAATATGATTGGCTGACGCATGCATTGCCTCTCGAAAAGTTCAACCTTCTTCAACTCTTGCCGCAAGCAAAGCATGAAACGCAACGCACGCGAACCAAACGGAGCCACAATTCAGTTCGGCAAAGGATGACTTCACCCCATTCAAAGTGAATGGGGATGCGTTAACCCTGACGCATCAACGCATTCCAACGCATCAGTGTGAGAGAGCTGTAAGGGAGTCTCTTTGAGTTGGATGCGGAGGGAAGGTGTCTGTGGCCAGCGGAGCAGGATCCACCAGTGAAATCAATCACAATACTAATGAGCTGTTGCACAGAGTTTCATTAGAACTCAGCATTGAGTATTAAAATATTCATCACCTGATTCTCAAACAAAGGCTGACACACACACACACACACACAGACACATGCAAATACAAACACACACACACACATGCACAAACACACGTATACACAAACACACACACACACACACACACA
>NC_137909.1:10576344-10681344 GCF_963457725.1 Sprattus sprattus
TGTGTGTGTGTGTGTGTGTGTGTGAGTGTAGAGGACAACAGCCCTGATGACATTCTGCATGAATTCAGCACAGGTGCATAATTCATGTGTGTGTGTGTGTGTGTGTGTGTGTGTGTGTGTGTGTGTGTGCAGCTCTTAGTAGTGCTAGACCTCTTGCTTCCCCAGTGCTCTTTTTGTCAGAGCGCCAGAACCACTCATGGAGGATGCGTGAAGACTTTCACACACGCATATGTACTCCGCCCAGCAGCCCTCTTGTCCTGAGGACACACAGCATGGGTCCTCACCGCTTCACAGGACAGCTGCCATGCAGCCAACAGAGGAGGATATCTGCCGTCAGCCAAAGGATCATGCTGAGCTTCTATACTAACATCACACACACAGACACACACTGAGCTGCTGCCATACTAACATCCCCCCCACACTCACACAGACACACACTGAGCTGCTGCCATACTAACATCCCCCCCACACTCACACAGACACACACTGAGCTGCTTCCTTACTAACATTCCGACACACTCACACAGACACACACTGAGCTGCTTCCTTACTAACATCCCGACACACTCACACAGACACACACTGAGCTGCTGCCATACTAACATCCCGACACACTCACACAGACACACACTGAGCTGCTGCCATACTAACATCCCCCCACACTCACACAGACACACACTGAGCTGCTTCCTTACTAACATCCACCCACACACTCACACAGACACACACTGAGCTGCTTCCATACTAACATCCCCCCACACTCACACAGACACACGACGAGCTGCTTCCATACTAACATCCCCCCCCACACTCACACAGACACACACTGAGCTGCTTCCTTACTAACATCCACCCACACACTCACACAGACACACACTGAGCTGCTTCCTTACTAACATACCCCCACACTCGCACAGACACACGACGAGCTGCTTCCATACTAATATTCTACACATACACACACAGAGCTGTATCCATACTTATATCGGATGCACACACAAATTGTTTAAATAAAACCAAAAAAAACACACAGGACAGTGAACTTTATCCTCATCCAACACTTGAGATATGCAGGGGTGCTTCCATAAAAACATCCCACTCTAACATTGGACAGACACACTGCATTACACACACACACACACACACACACACACACACACACACACACACACACACACACACACACACACACACACAAACAGAGAGAGAGAGAGTCTCTGCCATACTCACATTGGACACACTGATTTGCTTCGAAAGCCCAGTTGCATGCAGGCTTTGGGTTAGAACTTCAGGTGTGTTTCCCCCCCCCCCCAGAAACGTCTCTTTGATTGGGTTTCTGACTACTAAGGGAAGATGTCCATACTCTATGGCCTGTTTGTTCTTAATGGAAAATCATTTACTTTTAATGGTGCATCAGAGGAAAGGTGATGTACCAAGTGGTTACTTGAGAGGTGATTTAATCATGAACTAACTCTGTAAGTGGAAAACTAGATAACATATCCAGAGGAGACGGAGTGTGAATAATCAGCTCTGTGTTTGTCACCTCACCTCATGACACACACACACACACACACACAAATCAGTACCACCGACCATCTTAGCACTGCTCCCTCACAGTCCACTTGTAATAGTATGTTTCTTGTATAAAAAAAAGAGGACACCCACACACACACACACACACACACCTGGAAAGATAGCAGAGGAGCCTAACTGCTTCCCTGCAGAGGGGGATAGGAGGCATGTAGCTGGCATCTGATGTGCTCTTAAATCATTTAAGCTTCAGTGAAAAACAAGCCAAATGTTGTGGCTTGAGAAGGTGTGCTTTCCCACTGGGACTGCCTGTTGTTGACATGTTTTTTGAGGGAGTGCCGATGTTAGCACTTAAGATGTGTTCTTCTCTGACCTGATCCTTGTCCTGTGCTTTGCGCCTTACAGCACTGTGCTGAATAACACTTTTCCTCTCTGATTGGCTAATTATGCGGCGAAAACAGGCCAGGAGATGAGTGTGGATGCCTGGAAATGGAACACTGTGTTTTTATAGCATGGCATCATTTATTCAAGTGTGAATTGAAGCAGCTGTTTTGCTACCGGAGGTGATAACATTTTTAATTAACCCATTTCCAAAGTGCTGTCACACGAACACAAATCTGAATGCTACTCACACAACAATTCTCACTTCCTTCCAAATCTGGCAACCACCCTGTTTACGATCTCCTCTCTCCTGTCGCATCGAGTCGTCTGAAGCCCCGGTCTTTCTCACACCCTCTACTTGAAGAGAGAAGCTCTGGAAGAGGGCTGGAGACTAGGATGACCCAAAGTCCTCTTTTACCCAGACATGTCCTCAAAATCGTCCGAGATTTTGCCTCGTCGAATATTTGTTTTTCTCTGAACAAACTAGTAATTACGTCCTTACAAGTTTTGGAAAGGGTATCTCCCTTACGTTCCACCTGCTTGCGAGAGCTCTGACTGTAGAAAGAACTGTCATTGGTCGAACGCCTTCCCATTGTTGCCAAATATGATAATTATCCTCCAGATACGATCGTTTTGAGCCTTTGATACGCTAAGCCATTTCCAATCTGGAAACACTTTGCACCTTGCCGCCTCCACTAGTTGCATTATTTAAAATATTATATTAATATAACACATCTGCATGTAAAAAAAAGATGTAAAAACTTCGTTGCAGGGGAGAGGGCGGGGTCATCTGCATGTGAAAAAGATGTCCAAAAGCTCAGTCACGGAGGAGGGGGCTGGGTCCCGCGACAAAGTGTCCTCTTTTTCAAAGACTCAAATCTGGTCACCCTACTATACATTTCGGATCCTTCAGTGTTCCAGGGGAACCTTTGAGCTCTCCATGCCCTAGTCTGTGCCTCCTAACTCGGTCTCTGTCTCCTCCAGTTTTTGTCTCCTAGCTGTCTGTGTCTCCTAGTCCAGTCTCTGCCTTCTAGCCAAGTCTTTGTCTCCTAGCCTTTGTAATCTCCTTTCAACCTTTATTCTCTATATAAGGCTTCTGTTTCAGGTATGCCACTGGAACTGTAATGGTTTGTGCGGTACAGTGCTCATGGTGTGGTAAAATTTCTGAAAAAAACAATCCGTTTGAATTTGAAAAGGTGTGAACAATCAGATCCGTGTTACTGTACCAGGTTGTCTATATGCTAGCTAAAGTAGGATTACAGTCTGGGTAAGAAGCCATGAGCAGAAAATCACTGTACTGGTGAACCTTACATTTAGAACAGAGGTAACCCATCCCATCAGTTGAAATAAATGCAGATTATGAAGATGATATGTCAATCTCACCATTAAGATGATATGTCAACCACGGAGTTACGTTTGCATCTTGCCTCAGTAATGCAAAGCTGTGCTAGCGGTTTGAGTGAGTTCTCCCTTACATCTCATTGTGTTGGATTAGGTCAGTGCAGGTCAGTCCTGCTGTTTCAACACTGACCAATGCTTTCACACTTTTTTCAGAGATATTTAGATACTGTTTGTTTGTTTTTGAAGTGGTTCACCCAAAATGATGATGCGGGGATAATGATCTGTAAGTGCCTTTGTCTTCTTTTCTTATTGGTAACAATGATAAAAAAAACAGTATTGATGATATGATTATCGTTAACAAACATGTCCATTGCTGATGTAATTGTTCAGTTTGATCTTCCTTTTAAAATGGTTTAGTAACTCTGAGCGAAACAACCGTCTCCTCATCGATCTACACACTGCAGGAGGTTTGGCAGGAGTGCACTTTGTAAAGGAGCTGCTCAGACCCTTTTATATGTCGTTTGCTACCTTTGTTGTTTAAGAGGCTCGTTAACTGCCTCGTTAATCCTTTAAATCCAGCTTCTGACCTCCCAAACTACATCCATCAGCAGTCAGTGTGAATTTGACTATACAGAATAGTAGATCTATATCTGCATATATATCAGAATACATCTGTATATACAGTTAAAGACTGATTATCAGGCATTGTGAATATGGTACTGTATACACCATTACAAAACTACTTGTAATACACTCAGATTTTTTTATATCATTTGAAGAACTTAAACTTATAAACTTTATAGTTATTTCACTATTTTGTATTTTGTGGTGTGAGAATGGTGTGTGAGTGTGTCAGACTGAAAGCTATCTGGAGTCCTGTTGCCCGGCCTATGGGTAATGACAGAGGGTCCTGTGCTGGCAATACAACTGGAAGACTTCACGAAGGCTGGTCCTCCTTTGTTGTCGTCTTTCTTTGTGTTGTCTCTCATGATGTATTCGTGTTGGCCTCCATCCACATGGCAACATGAACGAACACATGCCTGACCTTGTTTGAGTCCAGGAACTTCTACATTTTTTATTTCACTTTTGTATCTATTTTGTTCTCTTTTGTTGATGAGCTTCTACTGTATGTTCCAATGCATTTTGTAACACGTAAAATAATATGTGACAAACAGTCCAGCCATGAGGCCCTTGGTGCCCAGTATCACAACCGTCTTCTGAGAGTGGAAACATAGCGACCTCTCCACACTTCAGAATCCTCTACTTCTGCTTATGTTACGGACAATCTGGAGAAGGTTTGCTCTAAAGCCATTTTATAGTGTATTAGATTCTGCAATAAAATCAAATGTGATGTTTAAAAACAGCTAGCAGTGGAAGAATTGCTAATGGTCCTGATTAAAATGTCTCTCATATATAAATATCCCCCTGTTCCAGGCCTCTTGCTCTGTTTGCGGCTCAATTATCTGGCTATATGAGGCGTGCAGGCACCAAGATGCACAGGATTCACAATCGCACACACACACACACACACACACACACACACACACACACACACACACACACACACACACACACACACAGCCATCTGTTCAGCTCCCAGTGCTCTCTTCACTGCACTCACACTATGCCCATTTACAGGTACCTTCACAACTGAGTGTGAGTGTGTGTGTGTGTTTGTGTGTGTGTGTTGGTGTGTATGCGTGCGTGGGTGTGTGTGTCTGTCTGTCTGTGTGAGGGTGTGTGCGCGTACTCCTCTTGAGCTGAAATGGAGCAGAAAAGTATGTGTGCCGTGTGAATGGAGGTGCTGTGGACTGAGTGACTAGGGCTCAGTGACTGATGAAGGGTTAAGGTGAATTTATAGTGCAGGCAATAAGTGTCACTCGACAAAAATGAAATGAGGGTCTTGCGACGGCACAGCACCTGGGGGCTTTCATAGTCCGTCGCTGATGATAAACTGGCTCAGAACAGAATGTGTTATTACTATGGCAACTCAGCTTCCTACCCAACCAAGATTAATTAACTAGTTCGAGTTTATTAGCCACAGAAGACAGGCAGAAAAATCCTGAACAGCACATTTAAATGATATCCTTCCAACTGTAAATTAATTCAATGTTGCTTCAAATATAAACTTTACAGCTTTACAAACAAACCAGGTGGCCGTATCCATGTCAACAAGGGAAAAAGTAAAAGTCAAAGTCAAAGTAGCTTTATTTGTCAATTACTTCAAATGTCAAGAAAAACATTTTTCGGAAACTACAAAAGAGTTTTCGAAAAAACGTTTCCCACTCTCCAACAGTGAAACATATAAGTGCACAGGCACAACAGAGAGGACATACAAACATACAGACAAGACATTACATAATACAAGTAGAACATACAGATAAACATATAGCAGCATAAGTTACATAAAGTGAGGTTATGTAGTGCAAAAAAAAGGGCAATTTGGTACAGTGAGTGGTGTTACCATAAGTGATAAAAGTGCAGAAGTAGATTGTTACAGAGTCCTGAGTGATTTTAGGGGGGGTGGGGGAATTTGGATATGGCTGGGAGGAGTGAGGGGAGAGAGTTTAGTGTCCTGACAGCTTGGTGAATGAAGCTGTTGCTGAGTCTGGTGGTGCGGCAACGGAGGGTCCTGTATCTTCTTCCAGAGGGTAGTAGGCTAAACAGGCTGTGTGCGGGGTGGCTGGTGTCACTCGCAATTGAGGTGGCTTTTCGTGTGAGCCGGGTGGTGTATGTGTCCTGCAGGGAAGGGAGTGAGGCACCAATGATCTTAGCAGCTGTGTTCATTATGCGTTGCAGTGCTTTCCTGCTGTGTACAGTGCAGCTGCTGCCCCACACAGTGATGCAGCTGGACAGGATGCTCTCAATGGTGCCCTGGTAGAAAGTTCTCAGGATTGGTGTCGGTGCTTTCGCTCTCTTGAGCTTGCGGAGGAAGTAGAGGTGCCGCTGGGCTTTCTTCGCCAGTGATGCAGAGTTGGTGACCCGGGAGAGGTCCTCACTGATGTGCACCCCCAGGAATTTGGTGCTGCACACTCGCTCCACAGCAGCACCATCGATGGTCAGTGGTGGGTGTTCAGTGTGGCTTCTCCTGAAGTCAACCACAATCTCCTTTGTTTTTCAGCAGGAGGTTGTTGTCTCTGCACCACGTGGTAAAGAGGTTGACCTCCTTCCTGTAGTGGGTCTCATCGTTCTTGGTGATGTGACCCACCAGAGTTGTGTCGTCCGCAAATTTCACCATGTGGTTGGTGCTGTAGGTTGGTGTGCAGTCGTGTGTCAACAGGGTGAAGAGCAGGGGACTGAGCACACAGCCTTGTGGGGCCCCTGTGCTCAGTGTGATGCTGCCGGAGATGTTGTTGCCGACCCGTACTGCTTGTGGCCGCTCACTGAGGAAGTCTAACACCCAATTGCAAAGGGAGATGTTGAGCCCCAGCTGGTCCAGTTTATAGAGGAGATGTTGTGGTATTATAGTGTTAAAAGCTGAACTAAAGTCTATGAAAAGCATTCTCACATGTGAGTCTGCTTTTTCCAGGTGGGTGAGGGCTGGGTGGAGAGCAGAGCAGATTGCGTCCTCTGTGGAACGTTTGGCCCGGTATGCAAACTGAAAGGGGTCCAGGGTGGGGGGGAGGATGGACTTGATGTGTGACATGACTAGCCGTTCAAAGCACTTCATTATGATGGGGGTCAGTGCCACAGGGCGATAGTCATTGAAGCAGGATGGAGCCGGTTTCTTTGGCACAGGTATGATGATGGAGGTCTTGAAATGTGATGGAACAGCAGCTTGACTCAGAGAAGTGTTGAAGATGCGCAGTCCCTCAGTACACGGCCTGGGATGTTGTCTGGGCCTGTTGCTTTTCGGGGGTTGATAGTGGAGAGTGCCATCTTCACACTTTCTGCAGACAGGTACAGAGCCTGGTCGTTGGGGGGCGGTGGAGTTTTCTGTGGGCTTGTGTTGTTGGTTGCTTCGAACCGTGCAAAGAAGCTGTTGAGGTCGTTGAGCAGAGAGATGTTATCGTCGCAGGTCTGTGTGGCAGGCTTGTAGTCTGTGATGGTCTGGATGCCCTGCCACAGGCTGCGCGTGTCTCTGCTGTCCTTGAAGTGGCTCGTTATCTTTTTTGTGAAGTCCTGTTTTGCTGTTCTGATGCCACGGGACAGGCTGGCTCTCGCTGTTCTTAGGCCAATCCTATCCCTGGCTCTGAAGGCTTTGTCCCTGGCCCTCAGCAGCTGATGGACAGCTCCTGTCAGCCATGGCTTCTTGTTAGCCCGAGTGATGATGGTCTTTGTGTGGGTCACATCATCTGTGCATTTGCGGATGTAAGAGCAAACAGTGTCTGTAAGCTCCTCATTGTCAATGTGGTTGTTGTGTGTGGCTGCTTGCTTGAACATGTCCCAGTCTGTTGTCGCAAGACAGTCCTGAAGTGCACACCTTGATCAATCCGGCCACACTGTAATCTCTTTCCGAACCGCTTTTACCACTTTCACTCTGGGCCTATATGCTGGCATTAGAATAACAGCGAGGTGGTCAGAAAGTCCAATGTGGGGGAGGGGGGAAGCCTTGTATGCTCCTTTGTGTGAGGTATAGACGGGGATGTTGTCATTTAGCCATGTTTCAGTGAAAACAAGCACACAGCAGTTACTCACTGTCCGATTCGCTGACCTCAGCAGTTGTATGTGGTCTATTTTGTTTTCCAAGGAGCGTACGTTAGCCATGATGATGGATGGTATGGCTGGGCGAGTTGGGCTAGCCGCTAGCCTGGCTCGGATACCTGAAAATGGCTTCCCCTCTTCTGTCTCCTTGCACACCGTTTCCGACGTCTCTTTATCGGAGCTGTAGTCGCAGTCAGGTCCGATGTAATCATGGACTGGCGAAGTAATCCGAGCTCCTTAATTGTTGTCTCTGTTGTAGTATCCAACACGTTGTAAATCTTGCTCTTGCAGATATCTAACAGAGCCTGTTGACTGTACTTGTAATCCGACGCTATTTCCATGGTAACGTTCATAACAATAATAATTTCCCTGGCTTATTACATTAAATATGTGTAAATCTTGCTCTTGAAGATGTCTAGCAGAGCCTGTTGTACTGTACTTTAAAAAAAAGTCCATCGAATCTTTTCTCATCCAATCAGTGTGAGCGATACAAACATTAAATGTCTACTCCATTTTAAAATATGAAATGTATGAAACAAGGTCTGCAACGCCCAAGCAGACACATATTTTGTCTCTGTTAGGTCATTTTTTGTTGAACGACACTTGCCTGGAATATTAGTTGTGTGCCGATATACTGTCTGCTGAGTCACTGAGGCTCAGTGATTGATGAAGGGATTTGTGGATAAGAGTTGCAGGCAGGGAAGTGAGGCTCCATTTTTAAGTAGCTTCTTCTGCACCTACTCATATCTGCAGGCAAGTCCACACTAAGACAGGTAAATCTGAAAACGTGGATTTCATGTGAAAACATTCTCCGTCCATATTATCTTTTTTGTACCATTTTCCAAATGTTTCTACGTCCACACCAAGAAAATGAAGCGCCATAGAAGTGTTTGTTGTAGGTGGTATCTGAGGTAGGTGGAAGTTTCGTCAGTTTAAGACAACCATACATATTTAAGTCCTGTGAGGTGATATTTTTTAGCTTGTGTGTATGTAACATTGTAAAAAATAAAGTTTAGTGCCTTTTATGAACTTCCCCAAATCTCTGTTTATATGTATATATATTTTTTGGTTCCATTACTGTGTTCAGTGTTGTTTCTAATGGCAGCGATAATTGGTGTGACACACCTCAAGACTTTCTCTTACCTGGAAGTCTGTGACAGGGGTAAGCTGGTTTTCTTAATCCTCCGTGAACGAAATTAATTAGTATTGTATGTTTTGTAAAGTTTTCAATGACATGTGTATTTTTTTTTGTGAGTCAGTTTGTCTAGCCGCAAGAGCGTAGCCCTTTATATGTTGGTGCCACCAAAAAACGTACTGAAACGTGTATGAAAGAGTCCATCCTTCAGTCTCACTACCGTGGAAAATAGAACCCAGGTGGCAATTTGCCCCGCCGATCACCGTAAACATGTGAGTTAATTCGACAAGAGGTATTGAAAGACAGCTAACTCACTGCTTGGTCAAATAAGACAGATCAACTATATATACAGCATATATCTGGAAAGCCCTTACAGATTCAGATTAGCTAAGTTTGCGTCTGGATGGAAAGATGTTATCTTTCCCCATCCCACCAAGCCATTTTTTGGGGGGGATTTCTAGCATAACCTGCAATCTACCGTGGAAAATAGAAGCCAGGCGATTTTCTATCAGTTCTCACCACACAACAACGTCTCATCTTTGCTCCTTGAATGTCGATATGTAATGGTATGGTGCTATTGAAACTTACTACGTGTAAAAAAGACTAGAAATTGAACGTTTATTATTCGAGTCTCAAGCCTCTAATGTTGCCTCGGGCGCCTTTAAGTGAACATAATTAAAACTTCACATAAGTCCACTAAACAATTCCCACTTAAACTAACTATAACTAGATCAGAAGCTCCAGTAACAGAAGAGAAATTCCCCAGGAGGGGGAAATGATATGATAAACCAGTGACTTGGTCGCACCGACGAGCTGATATCTGTACCAGCACGGTGGCTCAGCGGCTAGAACACAGCACCACAAACCTGAAGACCACAGGGTCCAAACTCGCGAAGCTCGCGCAAGATATCAAAAACTACCTGAAAGACTCAGGTTAGACTGAGCCACGAGTGGCAAACATGTCCCAAGTTGCAAAATGACTACCCCAGTATCAGAGTGTGAAGATGTGTAGCCGTGACAGGCAAGTCTGGCAGAGATGCAGGTCCACAAGAAGGTTTGTGCAAAAGGTTGAGGGTTGTTTTCATTTTTTTCCCAAGCCAAAAATCCGTGCAGACATTTACAGTGAGAATAAACTAAAGTCAAAAATGCCCAAACAAACAATGACACGAGGGTCAAAAGAAAAGAGAAAATAAACTAACAAAAGCTAACGCAACAAAAGTTAATCAAACTAACTTGGTGCAATAAAGTGACTCACTGTACTAAGTTCTGAGGCTCTCACTAACAATAGTGTGCACACATGGCTGGCCTCCTGAAGGCTGAAAACACTGGACCTTTTCAAGACACCCATTTCCCCTAAGTAATTGGAACAACCCAATAATGCAAAAACTAGGGGTTAAAAATACAGAACATGCTTTTACAGACACATTAAAGACATTAACTGAACAGAAAAGAAATGTTCCTAATACAGGAAATAACAACCATCACACTCGTACCATAATATTAAAACCAGAACGCTTCATGAGCGAATATCAATTTAAATTGGACAAAACCATTGTCCGCTCACGCACGAGCGCAGTGCGCGAACGCGCCCCCGTCGGCCACCACCGCATATCAGGCTTGGCAGTGGAGGTGCGCGCCCCTTTAACACTGCAGCCAGAGATGCCTGGAGAAAAAGGTAAACATTTGAGACTACTTTACTTTACTACTTTACTCAATAAACCTTTGTGGATCTGAAATAGTCCGTCTGCTTGTTGTTCTTGGACATGTAGCATTTCGCTAGGTGGTCAAACGGCATTGCAAACAAACAATTGTCAACAACGTTGCGAGGTTGGTGCGTGCACTCACCCTCTCGTAGGGAAACTACTCACAGGTTTAAAAGCAGGTGTTTGAAAGCAGTCCAAGGTCTTGGTAAATCCACATGGTTAAAAGTAAAGGTTAAAAGTAGTCCATTTAACAATCTCAGTTCAAATCTTACAAACAGAAGCCATTACCTGGCTGGTGGTGATGTGATTCAGTCACGTGATGTGGAGACGCCAAGTCACAGCATCACACAGAGTAAGCCCGACTCCGGAATATGAGTGGAACAGCCTCGTAAGCAAATTGTGATCCTCCGACTCTGAACACGAAAGGCAGATGAAGAATTGTGATAACCCCGGACCAAAACCCTAAAGACAGAATATCAATTAGTATTGTCAAGTAAATTATTATTTTCGTTTTTATGGGGCAATAGCTGTAAATGCGAGGGGATACGTTTTTGTCAGTTGAAAGCTGACCAACAGACAGAATCTCATTCCGTCTCATCACAAGACGTTTTAATTCAAATCCTCGTTTTCAACCAACCGTTTTCAACCTATGGCTGCAGCAGGGTGTGTGAGGCTAGACTGCTGACAGTCAATATGCTAATAAGAGCCTTTCGCACCTCTGTCAGCGGGAGGTGAGAAGTAACACATCACCCCCCCTTCCCTCGCGGTTCCTTCCCGGGAAATTCCGTTCATATGCGGCAGACAGATATTTTGGGGGAATGTCTGCGATCGACCAGGAATGGTGATCATTCGCAGCTGTATCACAGCGTGTACGGGCCCGATAATCTTGGTTTTCGTGCAGTGCAAGATATTGACTTGTGCACACCAGATTAAAAAAAATCACCACAGGGGACTTTACGGTCTCCTTACATGTGTAATCTCTGTTTTTCCTGTCCACATTACAACGTACACAAGTGTTTTCAAATTGTACAAATCACACAGCCTTTTCAAAAAGTATCCATTTTAGTGTGGACGGAAGGACTAAACACAGAAATAATAATGCGTTTTCAAATGGACCCAGGTTAGTGTGGTCAGGCCTTTAGAGAATCACTCACACACTTCAGCTCTAAGAAGAATCACTGCACCCACATCTCTGTTCCTTTATCCACAGTCCTCGACATATAGCCTTTGTGTACAACACATAGCCCCAGCAATAGTGGCAAAGACATATATGCTACTGAATATACTTGTACAGGCACCAGACTCCACGGTGTGGGACATACTTAATACTGAAGTGAGTATCATTGACAATCAACCCAAACACGATACTACTTCAGTGAGGCACCTGACAGTCCTCTTCACAGTGTTTGAGGTCTGCTCTGTCAGGAAGACTCTAGTTTCATTAATAAAGTGGTTCCCTATCGCAGCTAGACTGCGATGTAGCATATGGGACATGACACTGTTATGGACCTATCGAAGCACTATCTATTCACGCCGGATATGGGCGAAGAGTCGTAAGAGGATGAGCGACGTAATCACCCCCTATTTATGGGTACCTGAGCCCGCCCCCTCAGGTACCCATAAATAGGGGGTGATTACGTCGCTCATCCTCTTACGACTCTTCGCTCTAGAAGCTAAAGACCGTCAGTAACTTATACACGCTCAGAGTATCCTTTTTTCTTGTGTGCTTTTACTCTTTTCGAGTTGGTGAGTTGTCGGATTTAATTCCCTTACTAGCTCTGAGTGCTACAAGGATATTCAACGCTTTAAGCAAGTTGCTGTCTAACTGGTGACCATGCTCGTCCTTGACTTGCTGTCTTACTACTGCCTACAACGTACTACGTTGATATAGCTCTGCTAATTTGTGTTTCATTTCAGATAAAGATGTCCAAGCCTTACCAGGACTGTGGTCATCCCCGCGACAAGGGGGGCCGACATCGCCGCTGTGTGCTCTGCCTGGGCGGCGTTGTCTGGGGGGATCCCTGCCGCGTGTGCGCTCTGTTGCGGCACGACAACGGCACGAGGCGCCTTTCTTTCTGCGAAAGCGCAGTGGTGGATCAGGCGGCCGCCCTCGGGAGGTCGCTGGGTCCTATTGCTCTTCTCCGGTGTGCTCGCTAGCCCCAGTCGCAGTGACTGCAGTGGCAGCTGAGCCGCTGACCGAGCTCGACGTCCAGTTCGAGGAGCTGGATGTAGACTTGGAGCGAGAGAGTCTGCTGGACGACACGTTCGAGCACGTCTCGGACGACTCGTTCGAGCACGTCTCGGACGAGGAGGACACAGACATGGTTCTGGGTGATGCGCCGCAGGCTACGCAGCCTGCGGTGCTCTCCCGGACCCTGGGCCACCAGCTACACGAGGTAGCGAGGAGGGCTGCGAGCCGGATTGGTCTCCCCCTCCCTCCCCCACCCAACGTGCATACTGCATTGCTGGACGGGGAGTATTATGGTGGCCCACCCCCTCCAACTCAATCCCCTTCTTTGAGGAGGTTCACGAGGAGCTGAAAACCTCATGGGCTGCGCCCTACTCAGGGCGCACTCCGGTGCCTGGTTTTGCGGCGTATCTCCAGCTGGACAACCCTCCTCTAGGCGTGGACGCGCTGAGCCAGCAATGGCCCAGCATGCGTCTTTACGCGTTTCCTCCGATCCCCTTTCTGCATCAGGTAGTCTGCAGGGCGGAGGAGGAAGGCATAGAACTGATACTGGTAGCGCCCCATTGGCCCAATCAGCCATGGTTAGCGGACTTAATCAAATTGTCAGTGCAACCTCTGTGGCAGCTCAGGGCTGAAAGGAACAGGCTCTTAGCTTCAGGCCTGTCGGATTCAGTGGTGAATACTATACAGAGCGCTCGGGCATCGTCTACCCGATCTCTGTATACGCTCAAGTGGCGCATGTTCGAGCGATGGTGTGCTGCACGTCAGCACAACCCTATTGACTGCACTCTGGGCATCATCCTAGAATTCTTACAGCAACTATTTGATGAGGGAAAGGCGGCTTCTACTATCAAAGTATACTTAGCAGCCATCTCCGCCTGCCATATTGGCATTAATGGCAAATCTCCCGGTAGCCACCCATTGGCTTCGCGCTTAATGGCTGGGATAAGGTGTCTTAGAGTGCCTGTCAGGCATCTTTTACCCTCTTGGGATTTGCTAGTTGTGTTACGGGCGCTCAAGGGTCCCCCGTTCGAGCCCTTGGAAACGGTAGACATGAAAGACCGCGCTGCTTCTGGCACTGGTGTCAGCGAAGCACATCGGTGACATGCAAGCGCTGTCTGTCAGTCCGTCGTGCATTCAGTTTTCGATTGCCGTGGACAAGGTGGTATGGCGGTCTAACGCAGCATATACACCCAAAGTAGTGACAACTCCGTTCCGTAACCAGGTCATTGAGTTGGCCGGATTCTCGCTCCCTCTTTTCGCATCAGCGGAGGAGGAGCGTTTGCATAAGCTCTGTCCGGTGCGCGCTCTGCGCACTTATGTGGAGCACACCGGTACGTTCAGGCAATCTGATCAGTTATTCGTATGCTTTGGTGCAAACGCCAAAGGCAAACCTCTGGCAAAGTCGAGCCTCTCCCGTTGGCTGGTGGAGGCTGTCACTTTTGTCTTATAAAAGTTTGTTGTTGGAGCCCCCGGAGAAGCTTTGTGCGCATTCTACTCGAGGGGTTTCATCATCCTGGGCCCTGTTCAAGGGCATTTCAGTGGATGACATCTGCAAAGCTGCAAGCTGGAGCTCTCGCCACACCTTTATTAATTACTATATGCTGGATATGGCAGAGCCTGGTTGCCTGCGGAGTGTATTACAGGCGAGCGATCTGTGATCCTCTGCGGCCTGTGAATATGCTTAAAATGATGTCTTCATCTCCCTTTATGTATTAAAGGCGGATGGCGCAGTTGGGGTGTACGTTCCATAAGCAAGGGATCGGTGATCCCGTTTCACCTAAGTTGAATTCATACCCCATATAAGGCGCACCGCCGCCCGCCACATGAACCTCTCTGAGGGCAAGGTGAATAGGTTGCCGTGTGCGTATGTATGTTGGCCGACACTGTTGCACGCGTGAATGGACTCTGTCCCATATGTTACCACGCAGTCTAGCTGTGATAGGGAACATCTCGGTTATGTATGTAACCTCGGTTCCCTGAGCAGGAACCAGAGGTAACATGCGTTGCGTGCACAGTGCGTGTTTTTTTCTGGTAGGCTCATTGCTCTGAGTCTTCAGAGGATGAGCGACGTAATCACCCCCTATTTATGGGTACCTGAGGGGGCAGGCTCAGGACGGTGATTCGTTGCAATTCGGCCTTCCAGCGTGAATAGATAGTGCTTCGATAGGTCCATTCTTCTTCTTCGGCGGTCACTCGAGACGAGTATGACTGTCCTCTCTATAGGGTTGTCTTATTTTTTAAAATTTTTATTTGTGGGTCCTCAGGTGGCTGTAAAGGCCGATCCATGACCCACAGATTCTGCTGCAGTGTGGGCATTGGAATGTTGAGGTGGTGTGTGGTGGTGGAGCCTTCCTCTGTTTGTCCTTGCGGAGTTGCCGTTCAATTTCGTGGTGTGCTGCACCTTCTTGCACTGCTTTCCTCCAGTAGTCCCTGTTCAACGCAAGATCCTCCCAGTTGCTAGATGTGATGTTGAACTTTTTCAGGCTGGTCTTGATATTGTCCTTGAAGCGTTTCTTTGGCCCACCAGGGGCTCGCCGTCCTTCTATTAACTGGGAGTACAGGATCTGCTTAGGGAGACGGTTGTTGGGCATGCGGATGACATGGCCTGTCCATCGGAGTTGGTGTTGCATAATGATGGTAGTTATGCTAGGCATATTTGTTTCCTCCAGAATGCTGGAGTTTCTACGCCTGTCTTCCCAGTTGATCCTCAAGACTTTTCTCAGGGCTCTTATGTGAAATAGCTCCAGGGCTCTAAGGTGTCTACTGTAGGTGGTCCATGACTCCGCTCCATACAGCAGTGTTGGGAGAATCACAGCTCTGTAGACTTAGAGCTTAGTTTCAGCCCTCAGGTATCGGTCGTCAAAGACTCTTGTCCTGAGTTTGGCATAGGCTCTGCTGGCGCAGCTCAGGCGATGGTTAACCTCAGAGTCTATAACGGCTTAGGAAGAGAGGAGGCTGCCAAGGTAGGAGAAGTGGTTGACGCTTTCCAGGGTGGTGTTATCCACTTTGATGATGGGCTGGAGTGATGGCTGGTTGGATGGTGGTTGGTACAGGACCTGAGTTTTATTTATGTTCAAGGCCAAGCCCAGGGCTCTGTATGCCTTGGCAAAGGCATTTAGGATGCCCTGGAGGTCTTCAGGGGAGTGTGCTGCAATGGCGTTGTCATCAGCATATTGCATGATGGTGGTATTCCTGACCTTGCTCTTGGCTTTGAGACTGTTAAGGTTGAAGAGCCTGCCATCAGTCCTGTAGAGGATTGGAATCCCCTGTGGCTGCTCCTGGCCAGTGAGGTGGAGTATGGTTGAAATGAAGATTACAAATAGGGTGGGGGGATACATCCCTGTTTTACTCCAGTTTCAACGGTAAATGGCTCAGATTCAGAGCCACTGTTGCTGAGCACTGTGGCTAACATGCCGTCATGCAGTAGCCTCAGTACACGGATGTACTTGTCATGACATCCATACCTTGATAGTATACTCCACAGTGCCTGGCGATCTACGGAATCAAATGCCTTTGTCAAGTCTATGAAGGCCATGTAGAGAGGCAGTCCTTGTTCCCAACACTTTTCCTGTAGTTGGCGAGCAGAAAAGATCATATCAGCTGTTCCCCTGGATGGGCTGAAGCCGCACTGTGATTCAGGGAGTACCTCCTCAGATAGTGGTAGCAGGCGGTTGGCGAGGACATGAGCAAGCACTTTGCCCATTGTTGATAAGAGTGAGATGCCCCTGTAGTTTCCACATTCAGCCTTGTCCCCTTTCTTGAATATGGTGACAATTTGGGCGTCCTGGAGCTCTGAGGGGAGCTCTTCCTTTTCCCAGATCTTGAGGAGTAGATGATGGATCTGGTGCCAGATACTTGGTCCTCCTTCCTTTAAAATCTCTGCAGGGATCCCATCAGGACCAGCGGCCTTGTTGTTCCTGAGATTCCTGATGGCATTGTGAACCTCAGTTAGGGTAGGTGGGTCCCCCATGTGTTCTCTGATGGGACTCTGCGGGATATGGCTGGCAATGTCTGGTTCGGCTGAGCTGTCACGGTTCAGAAGTTCCTGGAAATGCTCCTTCCAACGTGCGTTGATGGAGTCATTGTCTTTCAGAAGTGTCTGTCCTTCATTTGAGCGCAGGGGATTTAAGCCGCGGTGGCTAGGGCCATAGACAGCCTTAGTGGCACTGAAAAAGCTTCTGTTGTCACCCGAGTCTGCCAGACTCTGGAGTTCTAGAGCCTTTTCTGTCCACCAGTTGTTCTTGAGCTCCCTCACCAATCTCTGAACGTCAGCCTTGGCTCTAGAGTGTGGAATTTTGCCACACTCGGAAGGCTTTTCGTTTTCTGGAGATAAGCTGTTCTATCTCTGTGTCATTTTCATCAAACCAGTCCTGATGTTTCCTGGACTGATACCCCATGGTGGTTTCGCATGAGTTAAGGATGGTGGATTTGAGAAGGTCCCAGTGCTCTTCGATGTTATCAGGGTATTCTTGCTGAAGGCTTTCTCCGAGAGAGCCCTGAAGTAGCTGCTGGGTGGCGGTTTCATTCAGGCTGTCAAGGTTCAGTCTTCGCCGGGTCTGCTTCTTCTGAATCCTCCTCCTCTTTTTAAGTTTGATGGACATTGTGGATCGGATGAGGCGGTGGTCTGTCCAGCAGTTGTCAGAGTCTATCATGGCCCTTGTGATGTTCACATCACAGTGGTCCCTGGCTCTTACGATGACATAGTCAATGAGGTGCCATTGCTTGGAGCGAGGGTGCATCCATGATGCCTTGAATTTGTTTTTCTGGTGTTGGTGATGACGAGGTCGTGCTGAGCGCACGTACTCAGAAGCAGCACTCCGTTGGAGTTGATGTTACCAATGCCCTCCTTGCCAATAGTGCCCTTCCAAAGGTGTTGGTCCCGGCCGACCCTGGCATTGAAGTCTCCAAGTAGGATGATCTTGTCCTCCCTGGGGATTTTTGACAGGGTTTCTTCCAGGCAGGCATAGAAGGCTTCTTTTTCTTCCACGTCGGAGTCTAGGGTAGGGGCGTAGGCACTCACTACAGTCGCTGTCTGGTTGTTGACCAACACCAGACGGATGGTCATGAGGCGCTTGCTGATCCCCACAGGAAGTTTGGAGAGGTGGTTGACAAGCTGGTTGTTGATGGCAAGTCCAACTCCATGATTTCTGGCCTCATCGGCTGGCTTTCCTTTCCAAAAGAAAGTGTAGCCACCTTTCTCCTCCTTCAGCTGCCCTTCACCTGCCAGTCGTGTTTCGGAGAGAGCAGTTATGTCAATCCGGCATCTCTGCAGTTCTCTGGCGATGATGGCGGTTCGTCTCTCAGGTCTGTCACTGGAGGTGCTGTCCGTAAGAGTGCGCACATTCCAGGCTCCAAAGTTAAATTTCAATTTTCTTTGTTTTCGACCGCGAAATGGGGTGTTCCCTCTGGGTGCGGTAATCCAGTCGGGAGGTATGAGGCAGGCTATTTTTAGGGCACCTTTTCTAGGCCCTTCCCCATGTGGGGTAAGCAGAGCGGATCCTGAGAAGGGCTGCTTAGTCATGGGTGCAGCTGTCGAAGAGCTCTTCTGCCTCGTTCCAGGAGCCCAGCGACTGAATCTGACACCCATCGCCTGATGTGCCAGCTCATGACTAGGGGCTTCCAGACTACACAACCCGGCCCCCGTCACCACTTGCTGGTCGCCATAGGACTTAATCCGTGGTGGTAGGGTCGATTCCCTTGGTGGAGGACGCCTGTGCGTGGCGTTGTTTAACGTGGGGAGGCTGGTGCACAGACAGCCACCGCACGGTCCTTAGCAGGTCTGGGTCAGGATCCAGTGGCATGGAGTCCAAGACGACTGGGGACCCATCTCTGCTGCAGCCTTCATCCGCCTTCCCAGCAGTTGTGAAGCTCCACTTAAGTCAGCCATCATCCTCCGCCTGTTCTGCCGTTGAGGTCTTTTGTCTTTTTTGTCAGGGTTTTCCCTCCCTTAGACGATTGCTATGTCCTGCACGCTCACGAGCTCCATCTTCCCGGGTGCAGTTTAATGTCTTGCCCAGGTCATGTCCCATATGTTTCATCTGGAGGTTACATACGTAACCGAGATGATACTTTGTGTTTAAAGAGAGAATAGCTCAGATTATAAGATCTATATAAAAGACCATTATGAAAAAATGTGGATTCCCATGCAATGCATATACGGTTATCTGTCTGACTAGATGAAAAGAAAAGCCCATCTCGTGCCAGCTATTTAATCCACTCTAATTCTGTGGAAAGACTTGGCAAGAAGATGTGGCCATGCTGTCTGTGAGTGCAGCTCAGTGGAGGTAGGGCATGTAGTTTTATTTCACCCAGTCAGGGTGAAGAATAAGCCCCCTCCAACCAGCAGCTTAGCCAAGGCCTTATTTATGGCGTCCCGTGTTCCCTGGTGCCGTGGTGTTTTAATAAAGCAGTCTGTGTTTGTGTGCGATCAGCCTCCAGAGCCGGCGGTATCGCAGGAGAGGTGCTTAAGTGAAAGAGTGTGAAAGGTCCGAGTCTTTAATCAACTGTGTTTTATTCCCTCAGATAGACACAGCAAACAAGGCAGCCATGTACAAGGCAGCAGCCATGTACAAGGCAGCAGCCTGAGCTGTGGAATTACTCCACTCCTGTCTCCTCCTTTCGTCTCTCTCTCCTCCTTGCCCACTCTTTCCTCTCTCTCCTCACTCCCCCCTCTCTCTTCTCCTCTTTTGTCCTCTTTCCTCTCTCTATCCTCTCTCTTCTCCTATCTCCCTCTCTCTCCTCTTCTTTTTTCTCCTACCTTTAATCCTCTTTCTTCTGTCTCCTTTCTCTCCTCTTACCCTTTCTCCTCTCTTTTCTCATCTCCCCTTCTCTATTCTCCTCTTTTCTGCTCTTTCCTCTCTCTACTCCTATCTTTTCTCCTCTTACTTTTCTCTCCCCTTTCTCTGCCTTTCTCTCCTCCTGTGTCTTCTCTCTCTCTCCACTCCCCCCTATTCTCTACCCTCATCTTTGCATCCTTCTGATAAATGTCTCACGTTAGTGAGCGGCCCACTGAAATCTGTCAATACCTGGGAGCTGATGGGTGTGTAAGCCCGTTCGATCTCCCAGCATCCCTCAGCCAATCCCTCATCCTCATTAATTTCTCTGGCCTCTGGTCCTGCCACGGCCCCGCCATTAATTACATATTGGCTAAGGAACAACACCAGCAAACACCTGTAGGGGCAAGACCAGACACACACACACACACACCAGCAAAGGATCAAACGCACACATAACCATACAGTATGCACCAGCAAATGTACGTAAACCTTAAAGAACTGATACAATCTCTTCCATGGAGCAGTGTTAGAACTTTGGAGAAACAATACCATTTCATGCATGTCAAGTTCACAGAAGTGTTAAATCCTCTCCTTAAGTGCTTAGCAGGCAAAATGTTTAGAACCAGGGTGCAGTTAGCGTCTCTCTATCAATGATGAACCAGGGGATTGACCTATTCCCACATTGACCCTCAAATGATTAATTTCAGGCTCCATGTACTTGGCTCAGAATATCCATGTGTAGCTAGGCTGACTTAATCAGGATTAATGAAGGCATTAGCAGTCAATATCTTTTTATCTCTGCTAATGGGCTCTAAAAATTCCCTCTCATGTGTTCATGCATGTTTTATGTGCTCGATTGTGTGTTTATGTGTGTGTGTGTGTGTGTTTGTGTGTGTGTGTGTGTGTGTGTGTGTGTGTGTATGTATGTATGTGTGTGCTCGCAAGAGAGGTGGGACAATCCCATTTTCCAACTGATTGTTATTCTTAATTCTCCATCTTGGCCATAATGTGCAGAATAGACCTTATTAGCACATTGCAATGTAAGACTGTGGAAAGCCCTTCAACACAAATCCAATTTTAGCAAATTATTTTCCCATTTACCAGGCCAGTCCGCCTGTGGCCTGCGCATGCTCACTATACCTTCATATCTCTCCTCGCTCCCTTTCTTTCTGTCCCTCTCTCCATCTCTCCTCTCTTTCTCTCTCTCTCTTTCCTTTCCCCCACCCTTCCATCTCTCCATCCTTCTCTGCAGTGCTCGCTTTCTCTCTCTTCGTGGCTGTTCTCCCAGCTCCTGTTTTCTCCCGGCCCCTCGGGGTGGAATGTACGCGTGGGTGTGTGGTTTGTGTGTAAGTGCATGTTGATGTTGTCTACGCCAATCCGATTGGGGCTTTTGACACAGCCTCACAAAGGAGACTGTGGAATCCGATGATGAAACGCCTCTCAGAAGATGCTCTTTTAAAACAGTCTCTTTGCGCAAGATTAAAACACAAATCTACTTGATCCAGCGCTGCTCTGCACAAATGTGACAGATCAATAGATCTCCCCTGGCACAGAACGTAAACTCTCTAATATGGACCCCAGGGTGGTACACAAAACACACTATTATATCAGACTGTAAAATATAAGCTCATTACAGTGAATTAAAAAGGCCAAGGCTTTTGTTTTCTGACTTGGGTTAATAGTTATACATGGCTTGGCAGCTTGCGAATGCATAATTTGGATAAGTGGATGAAGATGTTTCTGCTCACTTCTCTGCAGAGTTCACTGCAGAGCACCATGAACATGTAAAGTGACTTCCAAATGTACGGGATCATGAGATGCATTTTATCATTTCTTTTTTTTTAAAGATTTATTTTTGGGCTTTTTGCATTTAATCAGATAGGATAGTAAAGGTTTTTGACAGGAAATGAGGAGGGGAGTGGGATCGGGAAATGACCGCGGGTCGGATTCGAACCCGGGTCCCAGTGGACATTCTGGCTGCTGCTTGAGCCACAGGTCCCCTGTTTGATCAATTCCGTATGGCTGTCATGTTTATCCCACATTCACTGCTGTCCTAGAATGCTCATGGGTCTGAAACAGATTCTAAGCTCTAGCTCTGGTTCTAGTTCTAATGGAACACGGCAGCCCCCTGGGCTCATTTCTATCATCCTAAGCATCTGAAGCCCTCAGGGTGACCCTCTAATGTTAAAGTGGTCCCTCTGAAGCAGCTTCCAACATGACTTAGTTATGGATGTGGGTGTGTGTGTGTGTGTGTGTGTGTGTGTGTGTGAGTGTGTGTGTGTGTGTGTGACTGTGTCTCGCAGTTTCCACCCCTCACACACACACACACACACAGACACACACATACACAGGTTTCATTACTTCTACACAGCACAGAGACCCTCTTCTGAGGTGATCAGTGTTCTTCTGAAGAGACCAGTCTTCTTCTGAAGAGACCAGTCTTCTGTCCTGCTCCAATGGGTCAGGGCTGTGCGTATTCATGTAGACTACTGAGGAGTCATATCAAACCCTAAAGTCTCCTTTCCCTTAAGACACTCACACACAGACACACACACACACACACACACACACACACACACACACACACACACACACACACACACTCACTAGTCCTGAGAGAGAGTGTGTGTGTAGTGTGTAGCGTGTGTAGTGTAGTGTGCAAGTGTATGTGTGTTTCCTCTTAGAAAGATGGCTGCTCCTACCACTCCTGCAGCCTGAATTAATAGGGCCATGGAAGAGTGCATTCAATCCCATCTCGTCCACACCACACCAGCCATGTGTCAACTGAGCTAATCCAGCAGCTGCCTCCTTTTTTAACCGTCGTTATCTCATTTAGATCTTTTCAGAGCCTCAGTGAAAAAAGGATTACACGGCACAAAGTACACTTCTTACACCATGAATGTATATGCTTGACTCTGTGTGACTGTATGTGCGTGTGTGTGTGTGTGTGTGTGTGTGTGTGTGTGTGTGTGTGTGTGTGTGTGTCTGCCTGTCTGTCTGTCTGTCTCTGTGTACATGTGCATCTGTGAGTGTGTGTGTGCGTGTATGTGCTTCTGTGTAAGTGTGTGTGCTTATGCTTGTGTGTGTGCATTCACTGGGAGTGTATTCGGTCTTGGATTATGCACAGTCCGCTGCGCTAGCACCTTTTTAAAAAACATCAGACTTCAGTTATTCAGTATCCTGTCGCCCTGCACAGCCATGACAGAATTCAATTTACAACTCTGCCCTCGTCGCTGAAGGCAGCATGCCGCTCAACACCATAAATATGGATTTGGCCCACAGAAAGGCCATCAGAAGATTTATAAGGCTTTGATTTTTTTTACTTTGTTTTCTTCAGTTTTTTCCCCCCATTTGTGTGTGTGTGTGTGTGTGTGTGTGTGTGTGTGTGTGTGTGTGTGTGTGTGTGTGTGTGTGTGTGTGTGTGTGTGTGTGTTTGTGCGTGTGCGTGTGTGTGTGTGTGTCTGTGTGTGCTTTCCTCTGGGACTCCTGCAGGGCAGGGAGGAGCAGAGCAGAGGTGTGTGTCTCATTAACACACACAAACAAACTCACAGGAGAGTCACACTCCTGAAGAACTACAGTCAGTGGGACTCGAGATGACAGCCAAGGAAGGAGACACTCTCATTTCACAGCTTGGAAACCTCCTGTGTGTATGTATCTGTATGTGTTAGAAAGTGTCACCCTGTCGCTTGCCTGGCTTGTTAACTTGGTTACTCTAATACAACTCCAACCATGTTTCAAAGCCATCATTGACACACAGGGTCTGACAGAGCACATCAGAGAGTAGTGCACACAGCCCTGAAGTGTGTGTTTATTAAAGGCCATATCTGGCTAACATGCAGCATGGATCAGAGAGTTGGTGATAATACACACACAAGTGCGCGCGCAATTAACTTATCTCTGCTCCCCTCCTCTCCAAGGGCCTCTCGTCATCCGTCACTCATCACAAAAGAAATAAAGGGAGTGTGAGCTGTCTGGGGTTTGAAGACGAAGTGTGTGTGTGTGTGTGTGTGTGTGTGTGTGTGGGAGGGGGTGGTGGTTTGAAGACGGAGTGTGTGTCGCATAGGTGCAGACAGGTCGTTTCCCATCTTTGCAGGGGGCCCCCCTTTGCTCACTCAGCAGTTGTTTATTCAGACGATGATGACAGCTATGGATGCTGCTGGCCGCCTGCTCTGCTGGGCTGGTGCTCCTCATCAGCCTCTCAGCTGGAGAATTGGGCTGACTCAGCTCTGTGTGTGTGTGCAGACGTTTGCATGTGTGAGTGTTCGCATGGCGTGTGTGTTCCCATGTGTGTGTGTGTGTTGAGATAGAGAGTTTGTGTGTGTGTGTGTTTTCATCTGTGTGTGGGTGTGTCTATGTGCGCATGCATGTCTAGGTGAAAATGTGTGTCTGTGTTTGCATAGGTCTGCGTGCGTGTGTGTGTGCCTGTGTCTGTGTCTGTCTGTGTGTTCCAAAATGACTTGGCTCTGTCTTCATCTCTCTTCGGTACAGATGGTTTTGTAGGTCCTGTGAAGCTCTCCTGTGAGGCCCTCCTGTTGAACACTGCTCTATGAAAGCCCCAGTCTGTTTCATTCAGCTCGGTCCCCAGTGAAGCACAGGAACAGCACCAGGAGGATGCGCTCTCATGGAGATGTGAGGATGGATAATTGACTTGGCTGATACTGCACGCGTGGGAAGAGCTAGTGTGAGGATTCAAGTCCAATAGCATTAGCCAGGATGGATAGGATGCAGGGGAAACACACTGCAGCAAATGTCACTTCGTTTGGAGGGTTGGCGCACAAACATACATCCACACACATACAGACACGCACACAGTTGTGTAGATAGAGAATACGCAAATACACATATGCACACACGTAGCCATACAAAAACATGCATATATTTACACATATGCATAAAAACAAGCAAACACACATGGTCACTAACGGTGCAAACCCATGCCACCGTTATGAGCGACGCGATTTCTAAACCTAATGCATTTCAACGGGAGCCAATCCATTGTGACGTAGACCAGCGATTTGGGCGACGCGACCGATGAAAATTCGAACATGTTGAAACGTATGCAAATGAGGAGCGATTTTTTCTGGCAGCGGCCAATGAGATTGTTTGGTGTCGTGACGGTTTGAAAATTGTAGGACTGTGGCATCGTTTGGTCGTTTAATTTGCTAAAAAAGAAAGGCTTGGATGGCATTGTAAGGGCTTGTTGTTGCTCCTGGTATGTTATATATTTAATCCTGGGCTTATTTGAACACAATGCCAGTTTTGATATAAAGACAAGTGACTAGATAGCTTCTAACTGACTAGCTCACTAGTCCAGTCTGTAATACCACGCTACACCACGCCCACTCAAAGCGATGGAACTTGGTCACGTCGCTGTCATGGGTTTGCACCGTAAGGGTCCATTCCCTATTGGGCGCATACACAAACACACACACACACACACACGCACACACACACACACACACACACACACACACACACACCAGTGGTGGAATGTAACGAAGTATTTCTACTTCGTTACTGTACTTAAGTACATTTGTACGTGTCTGTACTTTACTTAAGTAAAAATAATAGTTCATACTTTTTACTTTTACACCGTTACATTTTGGAGCTATTATCTATACTTTTACTCCGCTACATTTCTACAATATATGTTGTTACTGAACACAGTTTCGCCAAAATGTTGCCTACACAAGAACATGCATTGCGTTGAGTTGGAATTTTAAACCAATCAGGTGTCTCTACCAGATCCAATGATAGCAGAGTACGCGTCTGACAGCAGCGCGAGTGGTAGACTTGCCATTTGCCTAAACATTCAACAGAATGCATAACAACAATCATACAACATGGATCCAGAGGTAGCCTTGACTGAGCCCTCTGATATGAGCCACCCTTGGCCTTATTTAAAAGACATGCTTAATTCCAGAGCCCCAAAGAATGACTCGTGGAGGTTTCAGTGTGTTTCCTGTCTACCTCAGAAAAAGAGTTGCTAGCCTTAAATAATTTGCATTCAAATTTGGAGAAACAGGTTGAGTTATGCAGAGTTCTTGCTATGCTAAGTTAATGTCTATGACTTTTGCATATCGTATGCGGTTACTGACATGATTTAATACTGTCATCTAGCAAAATACATGTTGACATACAGAAATAGCATAAAAATAACACAATTGTACCTTGATTATTTATTTATCGTAGTGGTAAGATAAAGCTGGTAGTTTAGCAATGTCAAGCTAACGTGAAGATTTGCCTTTTTTATTGACTGGTTATTGCCTGGCATGCAAACTTAATGCCTAGTCTTGGGTTACTCAATATGTTTTTTTTTCTCTTTTCTGCAATCAATAGAGTATAAAACTCTGCATTGACCAGTTTAACAACTCCATTAGTTTTTCATGTTTCATATTTACATTTCTTACACGTTTACAATTAAATACAAGATTAAAAGATATAACATAGAGTCTTTATTGGTTTGGCTTAATGGTATTAACTTTGCAAACTTGTCATCCGCAGAATTGTAAGATAGAGTGTGAACAGAACAGTATAACAGACAGTAGGCCCAATAAGTACACCAACCTTTCCAATTAACAAATGTTGTTGCTTATAATTATTACTAGTAGTGACATCTGTAGAGGCATTTATTACCAGTAGCTATTTCATTATCAAAATGGCACAGCCTAGACATTGAAAGACAACTCATTGCGTGAGTACTTTTACTTTTACTTTTACTTTTATATTCCTGAGTACTTACCTAAACTTCAGTACTTCCTCCACCACTGACACACACACACACCCCCCCCCCCCCCCCCCACACACACACACACACACACACACACACACACACACACACACACACACACACACACACACACACACACACACACACACAGACACCCACGGTCACTGAGGATCCATTCCCCAACGAATCCTCCAGGAGGAATACAAGCATATGATTCCGGGGTGGTATGGTGAAATATGTGGTCCGAGAGAGACCATACATCAGCTTTCTATTCCTGTCCTTTGATTAATGAACAGCCCCGCCTAATACAAGAGTTCTCTGGAGCCCATACATTTGTTGTTATTGTTGTTCCTTGTATACCTGTGGAAGTGAATGTGCTTTTTGGTGGAAAAAAACACAATAAAATAAGATTGTGCAAAATCATGTCTTTTAAATCAGTGACTAAGGTTAGATTTACTTGACACATCTACCCGAGGGGGAGGGGGGGGGGGGGGGGGGGGTCTAAACACAGATCTCATTGTGAAGATTGTACCACCATATGACTGTATAGTTTCACCTCATATCAATTTTTCTCGCCATATCTGTTTGTTATTACCGCAGTGTAGTCCACAGTATGATACCACTGCTGCTCCTAAGATTAATGGGAATGGGGCAGTGAGTGTAGTGTAGAAGCTTTCAAATGTGACATCATTATATCACTATTACCAATTAGCATTGCCTCAACAAGTCACAACACCTGCAAAAGCAGACAAGGAGAGCAAGGAAAAGCAAGAAAGTGTTTGTCGCGTGTTACATGATGATAGTGATGTTTTTACACACACACACACACACACACACACACACCCCTCCTCCTTGTCTGTCCTCAGCACGCACACACACTCTAAAGCCAGAGCATTAGAGTGAAGAATCCCAGAGCCACTGGCTGCTCCGCAGTCTACATTTTAAGTAACGATGGGGTCATTTGGGGTGATGGACACTGGAAGGAAAATCTTTATCCAGTTGCAGTCTTTCGGTGGCTTGAGGACAAGATTAATTAGTCCTTAAGAGCAGCATTAATTTGGGGCGCGGGGCCCTGGCGGACATCTTGATTAGTTGTGGACGAGCCACGGGTGGGGAGGCAGCCCCGTCCATGCCTGTAGCGCAGATTATGATTTCGATGGAAAT
Source organism: Sprattus sprattus (assembly GCF_963457725.1). Lineage (NCBI taxonomy): Eukaryota > Metazoa > Chordata > Actinopteri > Clupeiformes > Clupeidae > Sprattus > Sprattus sprattus. The sequence goes on from NC_137909.1 coordinate 10,603,940, forward strand.
GATTCAATCAGGACGCTCCTCTCGCCTCCTCGCCCTGCCGTGCTGTGACACGATTGGCCCTCTGTGCTGAGGGCACACGCCTGGAACAGGCAGGCGAGGCTTGCACCCCCTCGGAGCAGCACCGGGGGGGGGCAACGAAGAGGCGGGGGGGGGGGGGGGATGTGAGGGGGGGTGCAGAGAGGAGTGGAGGGTGTGAGTATAAATGTGGTCATGTGTGATTACTGAGAACATAGTCACGGAGCCTCTCACAGTCTGTCAGCCAGACCCTGACTAACTAAAGATATCAAAGATGTGTCACTAAGGGGGGGGGGGTGAGAAGACAGAGAGAGAAAGAGAGATGCTCCTCTTTCCCCCTCCTACAGTCAGTCCCTGTAAGTCTAAGAACACGCATGATTATCTCACAGCACTTGACATGTTGGCAGGGTCGTTAAATGTGAGTTGTCTTTAAAAGCACAGCGGGAGACTTCTTATCATGGGGTATGCAGAGGTTGGAGAGGAGAGGGAAGTCGGCATAAACAAGGCTGATGTGGCATCTCACAAACAAGCAGACAGTGCGCCTACACAGAGCACTGACAACTTCAGTGTCTTTAGGGCTGCTATGATGATTATGATTATTGTTATTGGGTAACACTTTGTTTCGCCTACAGAGACTTTACTGCCGTTTTTTTCAAATTCAAGATCAGTCTTTTTTTAATTGTTCACTGAACATCACCTTAACCAAACCCAATCCTTAACCATAACCTAACAGTTTCAACAGACAGTTTGTTTATAATCTGAGCATCTGTAGTTTGTCTTTGGGGGACTATCCAAATCAAGTGGGACCTGTTATTGCTACCATTACTATTTGTCGATCTGTCATGGACACTGCTGTCATAATTATAAACCTAAGTAGATGCTCCAGAGCCATTCTCTTCAGAGTTAGGATGACTCAGAGACACAAACTGGTTGTTATTGAGCATCACGTCTCTGAAAAGACGTCTCAGTTCTCGGCGTCTGAGTGTGCCGGATGCAGACAGATCCATGTTGATGAATGTATCCTCAGGCGCAGTCAGAGAAGACAGATTAATATTCAGTTTTAAGGGATTCAGTGGGGGTTCGGTTGTCAAGGACTATGTGTCAGGCTTTTCTCTGGGATTGGACCCGTGTCGCTGGGATTGTGAACCAGCGTCTTAACCAGGTGAGCTATTGAGAGGACCCAGTAGCAGGATGTCATTTTTGAACTTAGTTTCTTTTTATTTTCAAAAACACAAAAGATACCTCCACAGGAGAAACTCCAAAAACACAAAAGATCAGCAAAAAGGGCAAAAGGCATAAACTAAATAATATACAAAATGTAGCTCTCAGGCTAGCCTGAACGATAGCTAAGACAAAAGCAGCTTGAGAGCTGCAGCAAGGACCATAAAGACTACGTTCTTGAGAGCACGACCAAAAACACATGGGAACAAAAACAATCCACAATGGGCACACAATGGGCAACAGGTGAGGCCACACAAAGAAAACAAAAGCACATGTGAAAACATGTCAAACACAGAAAAACACCAACGCTGTGTTCCGTTTTCCCTACCTACCGTACCTACCGTACCTATACTTATACGCAGTACACAGTACACACTCACTAGGTACGCAGATTCTCAGCAGGTGAGTGCTGTTCCAAATCTAATACTCCGTGGTGCACTTACCGGAAATTACGATCGCGACAAGCCCCGCGTTCGTCTTTTTCGAGCTGAGCGGCTCTGCCTGGGTCCGCCTCTTCCGCTACGTTGACAAGATGGCGGCCGTTGAGAATGGACAGTGTACCCTGCTTCCACACTCAGCGTTTTGACCGTTATGAGTACAGATACGGGTCCTTTGGGTATACTTCTTTTCGACGCGGAAATGGGAAATCGGAAAACGGAACACCCTACATACTCACTCTAAGGATGGTAGGTACGGTAGGTAGGGAAAACGGAACAGAGGGCGAGTCCGTGAAAAGGTCCTTTTGCCACCAGAGGCCGCCAAATTGTGGAAATGGCTGCCACGATCGTGACACTATGTGGCTGCCTAGTTTGAAATAGTGGCATCAGAGAGGGATCGTCCCTCTTTCAGATGATTCAGACTTGGTCCCTGTTGATTTATCTGTCATGCTAATGACGGATCAAACACTCAAATCTCTGTCAAAATGATCCAACAGGATTAATCCTCCTGGATTGGATTAAATCCTGATCAGATCCTAAAAACGGGTATTTCAAAGCAAATCTGATCCTGAAGATTCAAATTCAGATTTGGGAATCCAATCCTGCCTTTGATCTGGATTAAACTCTGCTGTTGAGTATTTCAAAATTTAAGTGGGAAATCTGGATCAGTTTGATCCTTAAAATCAGGATCACCCTGATCCCACCTCAGAGGTGGATTTAAGGGAGATTACATGTAAAGTTTTGAACAGTTTAGGTGTAACTGCTCCCAAAGTTCTTTGTTTGATACAGTAATTCAGTGATTTTTGATCAATGTTTATTTTCGTTGCACTTTCCTTTCTTTTTCAGAAAACACAGCGAAAGTTTGAATTTGAATGCCTTATTTAAGAACATTTTTTGTTAAGTTATACCTACTGATAAAAGAATCCACTGAAAATCAGTCAAATGTATTTATTAACATGCATTCAGCACACACACTTAATTTTCGTAGCCAAAACTCAAAAGGTTATGCCAATTGGAGCAGGTCTGTGTCTTCTCTTCCCACAGACATCTGTAAAGAAAAACTAATATTAAGGTTTTAGGGCTGTCCCTTTTGTTGACAACTGTTTCATAAAAAGATACGTACAAAACATTTTAAAATCTACACACAATGCCTTGCGAGTGGATGCATTCAAATCTGGTCTGTCAACTTTGTGATTTACTTAATTGGTTAACTCAATATAATGATTGCCCTTCATCTAGTCTAAGGACGCATCAACACTGACCAAGATTATACTTGAATTAAGAGACAATAGTTGTGTTAGCTTCTCCTTTTTCTGCTCAAATGTTCGCTCCATTTCCTGTTTCCTGTCTGTGATCCAGGGGGCGGGGCGGATTTGGACATCCCAATCTGCAGTTATCAGGATTACTCTGATCCAATCTGGCAAAGTTTTGAAATACCGGGATAGATCAGGTTGATCCGTGGATGAGAACACGGGGATTTGGTTATCCCGATCATTCTGTTCTGGATTACAAGTTTTGAAATACCGGCCCCTGTAGCTCAGGTTATTCTGCCTTGCTCATATCATAACTGTATCCTTCCTATAATGCAATAGTGACACACACTGAGAGAAATATTTTACAAAGTAGCTATTCTACTGCCATTTATTAGAGTGTGGGTTTGGGTCTTTATCTGCTGTATAGAATGTAAGCTATCTAGTGCATTACTATTCTGGGTCTACATTACAATGAGAACAAGACACTCTAGTAAGTAAGTAAGTAAGTAAGCTTTATTTATAGAGCACATTTATATACAGCATAAACTGACCAAAGTGCTTTACAATGACACTAAAAGGCAAATAATAGAGTATAACAATAATACAATAACAGGACACCCCACATAGGCAAGAACGGGGGGTTAACAGTTCAGTTGGAAAGGAAGGCCAGGGAGTAAAGGTGGGTTTTTAGCCTAGACTTGAAGGCAGAAATAGAGTGGGCGGATCTAATGTCCTGAGGGAGCTGGTTCCACAGACGTGGAGCGGCGACAGCAAAGGCCCTGTCTCCTTTCTGATTGAGCCGTGAGCGTGGCACATGCAGAAACCCTTTGGTAGAGGATCTGAGGGACCTTTGGACTGAATGTGGCTGTACAAGGTCAGTGATGTAGGCTGGGGCCAGCCCATTGAGTGCCTTAAAAACAAATAATAAAACTTTAAACTGTATCCTAAAATGAATGGGGAGCCAGTGCAAGGAGGCCAGAATGGGGGTGATGTGCTCACACCTCTTGGTGCCAGTTAAAAGACGTGCAGCTGCATTCTGGACCAGCTGTAGACGTCTGAGTGTTACAAGGACAACAATGTGTCATACAGAAAGAACAGAGAAACAGTATATAAACGCACACAAAGCACGCCGATATCAAACACTCTTGCCCCACAGAACAGAGAGTAGATGGTATATTCTTATCTGGGTGGGCTGCTGGAATAATTTCCGAATGAACCGAATTCTATATAGATTTGCTGGATAAGTCATTGCCCAGGCAATGCTTCAATGTTGGCTGAGAGCACAGAGCTATACACTGTGACAAAAACTTTTCATAAATCAGAATGTGCCAGCTACATATTTCAGTAGCTGCAAGAAAGGTTGAATGATTTTTTTCTGTAAGTCACATTTCTATTAACAGAGTAGTCACCAACAGTGTCTTTAACACAGGACTGGTCACCAACAGTCTCTCTTACACAGGACTTGTCACCAACAGTCTCTCTTACACAGGACTGGTCACCAACAGTCTCTCTGACACAGGACTTGTCACCAACAGTCTCTCTTACACAGGACTGGTCACCAACGGTCTCTTTAACACAGGACTGGTCACCAACGGTCTCTTTATCACAGGACTGGTCACCAAGAGTCTCTCTGACACAGGACTGGTCACCAACAGTCTCTCTTACACAGGACTGGTCACCAACGGTCTCTCTTACACAGGACTGGTCACCAACGGTCTCTTTAACACAGGACTGGTCACCAATGGTCTCTCTGACACAGGACTTGTCACCAACAGTCTCTCTTACACAGGACTGGTCACCAACGGTCTCTTTAACACAGGACTGGTCACCAACGGTCTCTCTGACACAGGACTTGTCACCAACAGTCTCTCTTACACAGGACTGGTCACCAACAGTCTCTCTGACACAGGACTTGTCACCAACAGTCTCTCTGACACAGGACTGGTCACCAACAGTCTCTCTGACACAGGACTGGTCACCAACGGTCTCTTTATCACAGGACTTGTCACCAACAGTCTCTCTTACACAGGACTGGTCACCAACGGTCTCTTTAACACAGGACTGGTCACCAACGGTCTCTCTGACACAGGACTTGTCACCAACAGTCTCTCTTACACAGGACTGGTCACCAACAGTCTTTCTGACACAGGACTGGTCACCAACAGTCTCTCTGACACAGGTGAAATCACCAACAGAGAAGTGCCCATGGTCTCTCACATGCATCAATTAGATCTGCACTGTAATGTAAATTGCTCTGGCCGGCAATGTCTGCTATATGATGAAATGTGCTAGTGGAGGAGTTTTATAACATGTTTTGAATTCCCTGCTGTCCTAGAGTGCTGTTTTGCAGATACTGGCACACACCCTAACATCGCTAGCCACCCACCCGACCCAGCAGTCCTGTGGGGAGTGTTTTGAGAAACTAGCTCTCGCCCCCACCCTACCCCCAGCCCTCTACCCCCTGTGCTGTCCCATGAGGGTGTTTTAAGACGCCAGCTCGAGCCCGTTGGGGGATTGGGGGGTCATGAATCAGCAAGTAACTATGAGAGAAGAGCCTTTATGACTGTCATCAAAATGTCCAAATGCTTTACAGTGCTGCTAAGCCATGTGCTTAATCAAGGTAGGAATGTAATTTGTTGAAGCTTTTACAATGTCTTAACTTAAAGATACAGAAGGACTGTATTTAAAAAGACAAATGGATACGGTCGACAGCCAGAAACAATGGACAACCCGTTTTTGTGCTTTATGACCATGTGATGAGAATCAGATAAGGAGGACAGACCAATCATGTCCATGTTCATATCAATACATTACACTTCATAAATGTTATGTTTTTTAATGTTATCCACACCTCTATACACCATACACTTCATATCTGTTATGTTTTTAACCTTATTCATACCTCTATACACATTATACTTCATATCTGTTATGTTTTAAACGTTTTTCATACCTCTTTACACATTTTACTTCATATCTGTTATGTTTTTACCGCCGTTCATACCTCTATACACATTACACTTCATATATTTTATGTTTTTAACGTTTTTCATACCTCTATACAGATTATACTTCATATCTGTTATGTTTTTAACGTTTTTCATACCTCTATACACATTATACTTCATATCTGTTACAGTATATGCAGTTTGTTCATACCTGGACTTTTATTTTGTTTTGTTGGACAGTGCTGTTATCTAAATTCTAAAAAGAGAGATCTTAAGTGCTTTTTTGGACTCCATTAAGTATTCTGTGGTGTCTGCTTCTGTGCTCCTACTGGCCTGTGACCTCTACTGTGACCTCTAGCCTCTATAATCTACAGTTTCATGTCTGTTCCATATTCTGTATGCTGTACTCCATACCTTCAGAACCAAGCGGGACAAACTCCAGATGCTCCAAGCCAGCCCCAGGCAGCACTCACACTTGTACACACTCAGGGCTTTAGTTGCCTTTAGCACTTTGGAGGACATGTGTGGGGGACTGCTAGCTCTGCGCAGACCATAAGAGTGTGTGTGTGTGTGTGTGTGATTCACAGTAGGTAGAGGAGTCCTAGCACTGTTCCGATAATGGGAGCATGTGTGTGTGTGTGTGTGTGTGTGTGTCATCAGTTAGAGGAGTCCTAGCACTGGTTCAATCATGGGAGCATGTGTGTGTGTGTGTGTGTGTGTGTGTGTGTGTGTGTGTCATCAGTTAGAGGAGTCCTAAGCACTGATCCGATCATGGGAGCATGTGTGTGTGTGTGTGTGTGTGTGTCATCAGTTAGAGGAGTCCTAGCACTGGTTCGATCATGGGAGTGTGTGTGTGTGTGTGTGTGTGTGTGTGTGTGTGTGTGTGTGTCATCAGTTAGAGGAGTCCTAGCACTGTTCCGATCTTGGGAGTGTGTGTGTGTGTGTGTGTGTGTCATCAGTTAGAGGAGTCCTAGCACTGTTCCAATCTTGGGAGTGTGTGTGTGTGTGTGTGTGTGTGTCATCAGTTAGAGGAGTCCTAGCACTGCTTTGATCATGGGAGTGTGTGTGTGTGTGTGTGTGTCATCAGTTAGAGGAGTCCTAGCACTGTTCCGATCATGGGAGCATGTGTGTGTGTGTGTGTGTGTCATCAGTTAGAGGAGTCCTAGCACTGTTCCGATCATGGGAGTGTGTGTGTGTGTGTGTGTGTCATAAGTTAGAGTCCTAGCACTGTTCCGATCTTGGGAGTGTGTGTGTGTGTGTGTGTGTGTCATCAGTAAGAGGAGTCCTAGCACTGCTCCAATCATGGGAGCATGTATGTGTGTGTGTGTGTGTGTCATCAGTTAGAGGAGTCCTAGCACTGCTTTGATCATGGGAGTGTGTGTGTGTGTGTGTGTGTGTCATCAGTTAGAGGAGTCCTAGCACTGTTCCGATCTTGGGAGTGTGTGTGTGTGTGTGTGTGTCATCAGTTAGAGGAGTCCTAGCACTGTTCCGATCTTGGGAGTGTGTGTGTGTGTGTGTGTGTGTCATCAGTTAGAGGAGTCCTAGCACTGTTCCGATCTTGGGAGTGTGTGTGTGTGTGTGTGTGTGTGTGTGTCATCAGTAAGAGGAGTCCTAGCACTGCTCCGATCATGGGAGCATGTATGTGTGTGTGTGTGTGTGTCATCAGTTAGAGGAGTCCTAGCACTGCTCCGATCATGGGAGCATGTATGTGTGTGTGTGTGTGTCATCAGTTAGAGGAGTCCTAGCACTGCTCCAATCATGGGAGCATGTGTGTGTGTGTGTGTCATCAGTTAGAGGAGTCCCACCTTCATCCGGCTGTGTCTAGATGAGGAAGAGCTGGGGGTTAATCCTGCCTCACCACAATGAAGACAATCAAACTTCCAACTGTGGCTTTCACTGGCTCTCCCTCAGCAGTCACTTAGTCTGTGGTCCAGCACTCTACCTCTCAGTTAGTAGTTGGTCAGTTAGTCTGTAGTACAGTACTCTTAAGTGCTTTTTTGGACTCCATTACGTATTCTGTGGTGTCTGCTTCTGTGCTCCTACTGGCCTGTGACCTCTACTGTGACCTCTAGCCTCTATAATCTACAGTTTCATGTCTGTTCCATATTCTGTATGCTGTACTCCATACCTTCAGAACCAAGCGGGACAAACTCCAGATGCTCCAAGCCAGCCCCAGGCAGCACTCACACTTGTACACACTCAGGGCTTTAGTTGCCTTTAGCACTTTGGAGGACATGTGTGGGGGACTGCTAGCTCTGCGCAGACCATAAGAGTGTGTGTGTGTGTGTGTGTGATTCACAGTAGGTAGAGGAGTCCTAGCACTGTTCCGATAATGGGGGCATGTGTGTGTGTGTGTGTGTGTCATCAGTTAGAGGAGTCCTAGCACTGCTCCGATCATGGGAGCATGTGTGTGTGTGAGTGTGTGTGTGTGTCATCAGTTAGAGGAGTCCTAGCACTGGTTCAATCATGGGAGCATGTGTGTGTGTGTGTGTGTGTGTGTGTGTCATCAGTTAGAGGAGTCCTAAGCACTGATCCGATCATGGGAGCATGTGTGTGTGTGTGTGTGTGTGTGTGTGTGTGTGTCATCAGTTAGAGGAGTCCTAGCACTGGTTCGATCATGGGAGTGTGTGTGTGTGTGTGTGTGTGTGTGTGTCATCAGTTAGAGGAGTTCTAGCACTGTTCCAATCATGGGAGCATGTGTGTGTGTGTGTGTGTGTCATCAGTTAGAGGAGTCCTAGCACTGCTTCGATCATGGGAGTGTGTGTGTGTGTCATCAGTTAGAGGAGTCCTAGCACTGTTCCGATCATGGGAGTGTGTGTGTGTGTGTGTGTGTCATAAGTTAGAGTCCTAGCACTGTTCCGATCTTGGGAGTGTGTGTGTGTGTGTGTGTGTGTCATCAGTTAGAGGAGTCCTAGCACTGTTCCGATCTTGGGAGTGTGTGTGTGTGTGTGTGTGTGTCATCAGTTAGAGGAGTCCTAGCACTGTTCCAATCTTGGGAGTGTGTGTGTGTGTGTGTGTGTGTCATCAGTTAGAGGAGTCCTAGCACTGCTCCGATCATGGGAGCATGTGTGTGTGTGTGTGTGTGTCATCAGTTAGAGGAGTCCCACCTTCATCCGGCTGTGTCTAGATGAGGAAGAGCTGGGGGTTAATCCTGCCTCACCACAATGAAGACAATCAAACTTCCAACTGTGGCTTTCACTGGCTCTCCCTCAGCAGTCACTTAGTCTGTGGTCCAGCACTCTACCTCTCAGTTAGTAGTTGGTAGTAGTAGTAAGTCAGTTGGTGTTAGTCTGCGGTACAGCGCTTCCATTCTCAGTCAGTAGTTAGTCTGTTGAACAGCACTTTCCCACTCAGTCAGTAGTTACTATGTAGTACAGAACTCTCCCACCCTCAGTCAGTAGTTAGTCAGTTAGCCTGTGATACAGTACTCTCCCACCCTCAGTCAGAAGTTATTCAGTTAGTCTGTGGTATACAGCACTTCTTTTCTCCCCGTTTGAGGCACTGTTGCTTTGCTGTATGGTCTAGACTCTAGAATATTCTTCTCCACATCTCTGGACAATCTTTCATCATTGCCTTTTTAGAGGGGCATAATTCTGCATTATGAGCTAAGTGTCAACATCTCCCTGTCAAATGTGAATGAATGGGTGTTGTGTTTACCTCCCTGCGGATTCGCTTGTCATGGCTAGTCTGCCTGCTAGGCATTTCATTTCTCAAACGGAATAAGGAATCAGAACAGGGACGCTGCAAAATCACAAGGTTGTCTAAGGCTTCCCCTCTACCCTACAGCATGTTTAGAGGCAGGATTTGTCTCAAAGGCTTGATGGATTCGCACTGGATTACAACTAAATGTCTTGGGAAACCAAATGTCAGAATGATACCTTTGCATCCTCTGCATGTGATGAAAGAGGAATGTTAAAAACTGTGTCTGCCATGCTGATTTCTTTTTTTCATTTCTGATTTTTTCATAGGGGGAGCATTCTCCTGAAACGTGTCAGAGTCCACCTCTCCTGTCTACTTCAGCTGCCATGTCCCATTTCTCCTCCTCTCTGTCTTCACAAGGACTCTTGACATTGAGGAAGTGCACTTCAGAATCTCCCCTGAGTGGTGCATGTTCCATCTGCACCATCAGTACATCGGGAATAGCATGGAGTACACACACTTACACTCTCTGTCTCTACACAAACTCACCCCACACACTCCGGATACTCTGTCACACACACACACACACACACACACTCTAAAAACAAATGCGTTGGCTCAACGCAGAAAATTAACGCAACAGTTTGCATCAATCTTTTTTGAGTTATGACAACTTCTAATGAAATTAAGTTCAACCAAAGATCTAAATTGAGTTGGGGGAATTAGCTTTTCCTCTACAACCAAGGGAATTTTTAAGTACCACTAACTTAATTATTGTTAGCATAAACAAAAGTTTTTAAGTTGATAACTCAAAAAAATTAAGTTGTTCCAACAAGTTTTTCCACATTATTTAAAAGGAGTTTTTAAGCGTTATGTACTTAATTACCATAATCAGGAACACAAGTTTTTAAGTTGGCAACTGTTTAAAAAATTAAGTTGCTCCAATTAGATTTTTTTTCAGTATTTTGTTTTTCGCTTTTTCATGTTTTTGTTCATGTAGCTTTTAAGAAATGATTTAATTCAAGAACAAAATTGTTAGGCAATTAACTTTTTCTATATTAAATTGCAGTTGAGTACTTGAACACTCAATATATAAATCTTGAAAAAACAACAACACAAATGTAAATTGCCCAACAAATTATAAATTCATACATTTGCAATATTGCCTTAAGTAAAGTAGTAAGCATACTCAGTTATGTCATCACAGCAAAGTTATAGGCCTTTGTGTATTTAAAACCACAGTGCCAAACGTGTAAAATGTGTGTTGTTAACTCCAGTTTAAAAATTATTTTGTAAAACATTTGTTAACATTTAGCAAACTTTTACAACTCTCATTAGTGAAGGACCCACTTGCAGACATCACAGCTCAAGTTTCAAAGATTTTAATCAAACTCATAGGCAACGATGCAAAGGGAAAAGGCAGTCTCGTGGTCAACAGGCAGGCATAGGTCAAAAATCCGAGAATCAAAACAGAGTTCATGGCAGAAGTATCCAAAAAAGGAATCCAACAGGCTCAGGTCAAGGAACAGGCAAACGTCAAAAACATATACAGCCAGGATGAACATGAACACCTAACATGAATACAAAAACAAGACTCAAACAGCACAGTTACTAACAGAAAAAGGTGCAATTTTCAAATAATGCTAAAATACAACGATGCAAAGGGAAAAGACATGGCAGAGGTTGCCCATGACCATGGCGTAACCTGTAATGTTTTAGCAACCCTGTTTCTGTAGAGGTTTCAAATGTACACATTTTGCAGCCCCAGACCATTTTGCCCAAGATATGGGCCAACGTATATGCTAAACTAATGTATGTAGCCTTTTAGACCATGAAAAATGCAAACTTTAGGTTGTATCACAATAGTAACCAAAATCGAAAATCATTTACAATGCAAAAAAAAAAAGAAACCCTCTTCCTCTACTACTTTAGTCTCTATCACAGAAATATCAACAATCCAAAGGCTAGGCTACACTTGCTAACAGTTGATGGAATGTTGTAGCTAAACAAAGCTAATGCTAGTCATATTTAGCAGTGAATTTCGGCCATCCAACCCTTTAGTTTAGCATAGCAGTGGATAAGAATGATTAAGTAGAGTTTAATTGTAAATTAAATGAAACTTGCCTTGAAAATGTCCTTTATATTATACCACCACTTTGTAATAGAACTTTGTTCTGCCTACAGTTCTTCTAACACAGTCTTAACTGTCTGAAGTTGTCCAGGAATTTGAACTGGGTAGAGGAGGAGCCTAGAACTCCTGAACTCAAGGTGGAGAAAAATTAAGTTGTCAAGCCAATTACATTAAGTTACTACAACTTAAATTTAGTTTTAATTCAATGAATGCAGAAATTTGAGTTTGAATTACAAATAATATTAAGTTGATGTAATTACCAACATTATTAAGTCAACACAACTCATTTAAATAATGTTTGCAACTTAAAAGGTTGATCTAAATCGATAAATTAGAATTTTTACCTTGAAACCATGCATTTAATTAAGTAGTGGTAAAAGGTCCCCTGAATTACTTTTTAGAGTGCACACACACACACACACACACTCACACACACACACACTCACACACACACACACACACACACACACACACACACACACACACACACACTCTGCATAACCCTTTTCTCTCTGTACCGACTCTCTACACACACCCACTCTACACACTCTTGGCCTAATATATGTCCTACCTGAGACGTACCTTTGCCAGGGGTCTTTGCACTTCTGTGATAATTATGTAGGATTATAAACTTCAAAGTCACCACCACTCAGAATGCATGTATGTGTGTGTAGTTATGTACTGATTGATGTACTGACTTCTTTGTTGGAGTGAATATATACATATGTATATGGTATATGAGGGCAAAACACATAAGATACATTTAAATACATTAGCATACCCAGACCGAAATGTACATTTTGAAAGGGGAACTCCAAGTAAACTACTGTGAGACGCTCTGTGTTAACCAGACTGAACCTCTGGAACTCTTCCATGCGGTCAAATCCCCGTCAAGTCAGTCCCAGTGCGGACCTGATCCTGCAGGAATAACTCTAACATCACAAAACGCTCCAGTGCTTAGTTTAAGTGTCAGTGTATGTGTGTGTAAAATAGTGTGGTGCGTAAAAACATACATGTGAGGTGTGAATAATACACTACAGGGTACAGTACAGTAAGATCAGGTGAAAAGCTGACATACAGCACAGGTAACCCTCTTCACCTGTCTGTAGCCAAAGTGCAGGTAACTGCCCCCTCTTCACCTGTCTGTACCTGCCTCACAGGTAACTGCCCCCTGTTCACCTGTCTGTAGCCATGGGGTAGGTAACTGCCCCCTGTTCACCTGTCTGTACCTACAGCACAGGTAACTGCCCCCTGTTCACCTGTAGCCATGGGGTAGGTAACTGCCCCCTGTTCACCTGTCTGTACTTACAGCACAGGTAACTGCCCCCTGGTCACCTGTCTGTAGCCATGGGGCAGGAAACTGCCCCCTCTTCACCTTTTTGTACCTGCAGCACAGGTGTCTCCCACCCCCCGTTCGGCTCCAGAGAGATTGATGCCAAGGTGTAGCCCAGTTCTGCCACGGTGTTGTTTACTGACACTACAGGAATAATAATTGGAGAATTTAATGAAGTGATAAATATGCAAACTTGTATTAAATGAAACCACACGACTGCATAATCTGACAGGCTACTGCTCGTGTTTCCATGTTAATTACTGTAGTGTGAAGGCTGTGCAGCAGACGCAGAGGTGTTTTTTTTTTTTTTTGCAGTACATTGCAAAGTCAAAATAACACTAGGATTAAATTAAGGTCATTTTCATTAATAGGAAAAGAGCATTGATAAAACAAACATTATCTGAAAACAAAAACATTTTCTAATTGTTTTCTCGGTCTGATTCTCATTATATGCATTTAGCGTAAGATAGGGCGTGGGTGATTGCTCAGGATGCCTAATAAACATTTATCTGTACTTCTCTTCTCCTGTAAAGCAATGAAAGGTAGGGGTGGGTGTGGTGGTTTCTCCTGTAAAGCAATGAAAGGTAGGGATGGGTGTGGTGGTAGATATGGGTCTTTGATCACTCACCAATAACTGTTGTTATAACTGTGTTATATAAGTTCCATGTTAAAGAAATTGTTTCACAATGTGTGTGTGTGTGATTCGGGTTTGAGATGTGATGTAGTATGAGTATACGAGTGTGTGTGTCTATGTGTGTGTGTGTGTGGGAGAGAGAGAGTGTGTGTGTGTGTGTGTGGAAGTGTGTGGGTGTGTGTGAGATTGGGGTTTGATGTTTTATTGACTGTGTTCTCTTCCTTCCTGTTTGACCTCATTCTCTCTCCCTCTGATAGCTCTTCTCCATCTGTCGGTTTCCCCGTCAGAGGCTCTGATGCAGCACGACATGAAACACTGTGTGTGTGTGTGTGTGTGTGTGTGTGTGTGTCTCTCTCTCTCTGTGTGTGTGTCTCTGTGTGTGTGTGTGTGTGTGTGTTTGTGTGTGTGTGTGTGTGTGTGTGTGTGTGCCTGAGCTGTTACCTACACCCAGCCGCTATTCACACCCAGCCTCCCATCCTCCACCTCAGCGTCTCCTTTGGACACACACACACACACACACACACACACACACTTTTTCTCTCTTTCTCTCTCGCTCTCACACACACACAAACTCTCACAGTGTCTCTCACTCTCACACCTCTCTCTCTCACACACACACACTCACACTCTTACACACACACACACACACACACAAACACACACACACACACACAGATATACTACCTTTCTTTCTCTCTGTCTTCACACGTACACACACTCAGGGAGTCAGAGAGACCAGACAGCCCCAGTATCTCCGGTCCCAGTGGTGTATTAGTACTAGCAATGGGGCTGATGTGGTTACACACCTGCAGAGATATCAGAACACACACTACACACACAGAACATCCACTAAACACGCGGAACACACACTGCACACACAGAACTCACACTTAACACACAGAACACACACTATACACACAGAAGCCACACTGGAGACAAAGAATTCCCACACAGGCACAGAACGCATACTACAAAAAAAAAAACACACTTCACACATTGAACACACACATAAAACACACAAAACACACACAGAACCAACACAGAAGCCACACAAAACTCACACTTCACACAGAAGATACACTGGAGACAAAGAATACACACACAGACACAGAACACACACTACACACAGAACACACACTACAGACAAATGTTGGTTATGGTATTTAGCAGAAGCATACATGACATAGTTGACAAAAAGTTAGAACATATTAACAACAATCAAATAGAATAGTAATAACAACCAAAAATAAATCATAATGCAAAACCTGTGTGTGTGTGTCCTAACTTGTTTGAGAGTCATATCAGGCCAGAAGTGGAGCAGCCAGTGAACATTTGTGCAGATGTATGCCGTTCACCTCAGCCTCTCAGCTGGGATGCAGTGATGGGTGTTATTCAGCAGCACCCTGGTATGTGAATCAGCAACACATTCACAACCTCATCACACACACACACACACACACTAGTCAGTGTCTCAGTCAGAGGACCACACCATTTTTAACATGTTACTCAAATGCTCATACACATGTCTTATTAATGATGAGAGCACCCTTTGTATGCCAGTGCTGTAGCAGCCCAGGCTAGCAGCTAGATAGGACAAAAACATTAAACAAAAGTTCTATTCGTTCTAATCTATTCGTAAAAAGTTATGTCAAACAGTGACTCGACTGATATATATGCATTCTGCCAAGAGTGTTTGCTTTGTAAATAATGTACTGTGGTAACAATGAACTATGACAAGGAGGCACTTCCTATATGTTCCGAGGTCTCCAAAATGTACATTTGAGGTGTTTTTAATATTTATTATGTTCGTTATTTCAATGAAAACAACGTAATTTTCCTTTTATCTGTAATGGGCATCCGAAAGTTGTTCCTGTGTTTTGATTGGTTCTTGATGTGAGCAGTTCGTATTCTGAACACAGGTTATGGGCGGGGTCGACAATAATGTTCCTAGCCTGTGTAACTATAGTCTTCTCCAAGAGCATTTGGGGGGGGGGGGGGGATTCCCCCTCAGCCCTATAATTTTCATGGCTGTGTGGATCAGTCTGTTTATTTGTGACTTTAACTTAACTGATATGTTACCAAACTAGGCAGATTTTCCGTAACGTGATATACTCTCCATCACAGCATGATGAAATAACGTTAATACTCTCTGTCCATCCCCAAACACCCTGAGTCAGAGCAAGACCTAGAGTCACTGTTGAATCCTAGCACATGGCAATTCCAAGACAGATAACAGTCAATAGGTCCACTCGAGTATTTGTAAGAATGAACTTGGGTAACACAAGCATAGTGAGCCAGTAGTGGAGAACGATCTCCTAGATGTTCTGCATAAAAAGCCATATCTTCTGTTTTCTTAGTGTTTACAGTGTAATGGGGGTCATCACACCAGTGCACAAACTTTTTAACCTCCAAACTATAGCCAGAAATGTCAGTGTCTGTAAGTCCCAAGTTGGCATCTAATGTCATCAGAAAACTTGACAGTAAAAGTGCTATCGCTGGAAAAGTAGGTATCGTCCTTACACAGACAGCACCAATTAATGTAAGGACATTGGCTTTGTCCTCAAGCAGGGGTTGTAAAATATATAAGAACATTACTTCTGTGGACTGACGCCAAATAATTGTGGGTGCAATTGTGCAGAAATGTTAATACTTTCCTCATGAGGGCCACCAAGATAATTTTGGTACTATCCTAACAAAAGCACCAATAAAATATTTGGCGATCTCACCCCATTTAATTCAACTAAGTGTACCATAGTGGTCAAAGTAAAAGATCAGTTACAAACCAATCTCAAAACAGGAACATTGATTCCACGCACTTCTACAATCATCTTTATATAATTAAGTAGTGACAATTGTTTTCCCCCTCATCCCAAATTTGTGTTTGCATTTCAGGGTGGCACGAAATTATCTCTATACCTTAGACCACATGTGTCAAACTCAAGGCCAACAGGACAGATCAATTTCATCCGGCCCGCCAGCTCCTCTGAATGTTGCAAAGTGTTTCATTGATTTGAATGGGCCATGGTGTCATTTTATTTGGCCCGCCAGATAATATCTAATATCTAATGTCTGTATATTGAGAAAATAATTCTTAGATGTCTTTGGTATCCAGGCAAATGTACTTGTTGGCGGCCAAGCAGCAAAGCTGCAAAGCCACCTAGTGGTTTTCTATCTTTTATTATTATTATACATCTTCCTCTGCCATTTGAGTCTATGGCAGCCCCTAGAACCGCATGGTCAAAAGTTGTGAAATTTGGCACACTTATTGGGACCCGTCCTCTCATCAATTTCAGAGTTTCATGTCTCCCACTCAAACCCTCTAGCGCCACCAATGGGTCAAAGTTGAAGATGTGTTTTAACATGTTCCTTTTGAACAATATGCTGCATTTTCCAAAATGAGGTATCTTTCGATTGCCTGGATCAAGACGAGTTTAGAACACTCTATGACATCATTAACAATTATATAGATTCTCAAGCTATTGTGAATGTTTAGGAAAAGTGTTTTTTCGCGACTCCTCCTACAAATCTTGTTGAATCTTCTTCAAAATTGCCACACATCATCTCCAGACCAAGCCTCACAAAAGGTATCCCCTGCCGTTTTGATTTTCGCAACCGTTTGTTAGTTACAGTCTATCAAATTGATGTGGCTGAATTGATTTGGCTGCCATTTTGAATGAATGAATATTACGTTTTAGTCACCAAATTTGGCACACTCTTTGGGACCAATCCTCTCATCAATTTCACCAAGTTTCATGTCTCCCATTTGAACCCTCTAGTGCCACCAATGGGTCAAAGTTGAAGATGTGTTTACACACGTTACTTTTGAAGCGTATGGTCAAAAGTTGTGAAATTTGGCACACTTTTTTGGGACCAGTCCCCTCATCATTTTCACCAAGTTTCATGTCTCCCATTTGAGCCCTGTAGCACCACCAATGGGTCAAAGTTGTAGATATGTTTACACACGTTTCTTTTGAACCGCATGGTCAAAGGTTGCGGAATTTGGCACACTCTTTGGGACTAGTCCCCTCATCAATCTCACCAACTTTCATGTCTCCCACTCAAACCCTCTAGCGCCACCAATGGGTCAAAGTTGAAGATGTGTTTACACACGTTACTTTTGAACCATATGCCCCATTTTCCAAAATGAGATATCATTAGATTCCCTGGATAGAGACTAATTCAACGCACTCTATGACAAAATACCCAGTTATATAGATTTTCCGCTAGTTTAAATGTTTTGTAAGCATTTTTTCGCGACTCCTCCTACAATTCTTGTCGAATCTTCTTCAAAATTGCCACACATTATCTTCAGACCAAGCCTCACAAAAGTTATTCCCTGGCGTTTTGATTTTCGCAACCGTTTGTTAGTTACAGTCAATCAAATTGATGTGCCGAATTGATGTGGCTGCCATTTTGAATGAATAAATATAACGTTTTTAGTGAATATCAAATGTTCACCAAATTTGGCACAGATTATCTTCAGACCACAATAATAGGACTGAATTACAGCTGTTTAAACTGTTTAAACTCGGTCCAAATTTGACAACCATTGCCAAAGGAAAAAACGCTTCTATTTTGAGATTGTAACTGAACTCTGAATTTCCTTCACCGACAATAGCTCACTAGGTAAGTGTGTTGGTGATTGGTGCCCTGTCGTAGGCAGCCTCATCGGTTCGATTCCAGCCTCTGCTGAGTATATCAAAAGCCTCTTCTGAGTGTATCGATGGCTTCTTCTGGGTCATCTAACCAGCTTGGCCACCACATCGCTGCTTGCAGCTATATTTTTTAGTGTAGTTTGACTGAGAAGGATTAAATGCTTGAAATAATAAACTCTGACTTTGACAAAGCAGTTTTGTACTTGTAAGTGGGGATCAAACTGCCTTATAATAATGGCAATATTAGTTTCAAGCATTAACATGCTCAGAACCAGTAATAAAATCTCAGTAACAAGTAATAAGCCCTTATTAAGATAAGTAAGGACTGAAACCCTTGAAGCAAGTGAAATGTTCTAACACAAAAATGCCCGTAAGAAGTAATAACTTGTCAGACAAAAAACAAGCATACATTGCCCTGATTAAAGATATTTTATCCTACTAGATTTCACTTTTTGCAGTGTGCGATATGCAGAAAAGAGAGGCATGCCACTGATGTTTATTTTATTTTGAAATTTGATCTCTGTGTTTATAGGCAATAACTAATGCGCCTATGTCCCAGTTCATGTTTGCATATGAAGAAATAAAACAATTATTGAATATGTCCGGCCCTCGACTTGGACGCAGTTTTTCATTTTGGCCCTCTGTGTATTTGAGTTTGACACCCCTGCCTTAGACTGTCTGATAGAAGACTCTAAGGGCCTGATTTACTAACATTGCGACCGCAGCTTAATCTGCGCCCTTGCCAGGCGCACATTAACGATCAGTGTTTCCCCGCATTTTCCGTGATATTTATCAAACCAGATCCGCGCTGGGCAATCATTACTTAGCGCACCGTTAAAAGACGGGAGAAATTGCCTGCAAGTTACTGCCAGCATGGAGATTCGAGGAAGAAAAAACTAAGGTTCAGCGAAGAGGAGAAAGATATATTGGTTCACGTTCGCTCAATCATTGAACCTGATTCAATGGGTTATATTGTTGTTCTGCCCGCCATCACCTACAGCGAGATGTTTAAAAGAACACGATTATAAATAATATGCTATATGTGGCATTAATGCATAAACTGTCTTTTATAACAATATAGATGTGTACATGGCAAGATTAATATGTTCTACAAGGGACATGGGTTCACTACAATATATCCCCACTGAAACAAATACATTTACCAAGTAGCCAGGCCTCTCCAAAATCACCGTTGCTCAATCATGAATAGATGGCACTATTCCGGAAGATAAAACTGTCATGGACAGACCACTACCACGTAAGTAATGGTCATGTTGGCATCACATATGACCTGGACATTCATTGAATATGTGTGCTTTCTGTTTCGGTAAACGTGTTCGTGGATTGAAGGTGGGACTGTTTGCATGTGGGTGCGATCAATGGCTCCAATTACGTTCGGAAAGTTTAATTTCAGCTATCATAGTAGAGAAATGTATATTGACAAGTGCGCCGTAGCAATGCGTCGAGTACCTGGGTGAATATTTGGCTGAGTGAAGGCTGAGATATATCAACAGCAGATGCTATAACTGTTTGAAATTATCCGGAGGCCAATATTTGCAAATGTTGCCAGGAGTTTAACAACTGATGGAATGGAATGTGATTGCCGGGTGGAGGGTTCGATGTCGTCTCTGATCTGGTCCAGTAATTCAAGTATTGCGTGGCTGGTTAACCTGTACCGTCTAATGATTTGTGGTTCGCTTAGCTGAAAAAGTGTTATACGAGTTGAAAAAATTATTTCTTCGCCTTGCTCTTATAACTGCTGCATATCAACGTTTTCAGACTCAATGGAAATGCGCTTCCTGGTTAAGACGTGCTTTTATGAGGCGTAGAATTAGCCCGCGAATCAGAGACGTGCGCTCGCCAGGCAGTTTTTGTAAATACCACGTGTAGCGCTCCCTTCACTACTCCCATGTAAATAGCGAAGGGAGAATAGCTTTTACGTTCGTATATCTACTAACTATAATCTTGGGTCCCCTTTCCCAGTATGAATATGAATAAAAACCAAAACAAGTGCTTTATCTAGCGAGTTATTATTAACAAATACAAACACACAATACAAAACACATTTAGAAAACTCATTCACCAACTCAAAGTGGCGACAAAGCTCGCTTTCAAAATCAATACACATGCAAACCAAAACTAAACCCGTTATCCAACAAACATTTACCAAAGTCACATAAGCTAACACTAACGTGGTAGGCGGTTAGCCTACCTGCCAGCTAGCTTCAATGTAAATGGTACCGACAGACAAACACTGAAGGTCCACAACGTTATGAGATGGATCGTCCCTGACCAGTATGTCACTCCGGTCAGTGTGGTTGTTGAAACTCTCCGGTCAGTGTGTTTGTTGAAACTCTCCGGTCAGTATGTTTGTGGAATCTTTTCGTCTCACCGTCAGTGTCCCGTCATCGACGGTTTAGCCAACAAGCTGTACAGTTCACTCAATGAACGCACAGTCCTCTGGAGAAAGCGTGTGGCCTTCAGTTCGCTCAACGAACGCACAGTCCTCAGGAGAAAGCGTGTTGCCTTCAGTCCACCCAACGACCGCGAAGACCTCTGGAGAAAGCGTGTTGCCTTCATTGTCCTCCGCGTCATACCTGGGGTTTTCCTCTCTCTCGAATTCCAGTCTTTACTTCTTTCATCAGATCCTCATCCAATCACAACTTAGACATCACTAATTGATAACTGCGTGCGGTGGTTGTAATTCCATACAAAAAGAAATGCATATCCACCGCAGTAATGTTAACCATAAAAAAACACACAACAACAGGTATCAGAAAAATAAATATCTTGTGAAAATAAACATGTATTTTTTAACCCTGTTACACACGCAATACATCATTAGGCGCGCTTACCTTCTCTCCTCCCATTAAATACCACCCACGTTTCCGTGCCATCCCACCTGTTTGCATGTTCACACCCACAAAGCGTTAATATGCGCCTCTACTCAAATGCGCCCCCTTAGTAAATACCGTTTTATGTTTACGACCGCTATTTTACGCCTGAAATGGGCGCCATCCTGTTAGTAAATCAGGCCCTAAGAATAAAGTCTGTGTGAAAGCACACCGTTTAAAACACACCTTGTAATGCACATACTGTGCACTAATTACATAGCCTCTTTGGGCCTCATTTAACCTTCAGTCTCCACCTCAGTAACAGCTAATGAGATATTTTCATCCTGTTATGTGGATTAATAATCATGTTTTCTGCGGGCAACTGAAAGACAACACTAATTGTGAAAAGACTGGCTTACAGCCGTATGAGGATCACATGGTGATGGAGGGTCTATAAGCACAACACTCCCTTGAACTGCGGAGGTGATCCGTCAGTTTAGGCAAAGATAAGGGGCATGTGATGTGGGCCGTGTTTCATACCGTTTCGTCCTAATGGCGGAGGCAACGGATATTTGTCGTATTTGTAACAGCAAACAGTGACTCTTACATCCCTTATTGCACATCCCTGCATAACACCCTAAACTTGTTTATCTGGCTAGCTTGTGTGGAAGCTTATGGGTGCACACGTATCGCTAAACCACGCCAAACATTTCCCTCCCTTTTCATTAATTTGGCCGTTGTTCGAAATCTCTGTTTATTTTATAATAGTATGTGCCAAATAAGGGCCGTTCAGCTAAAATGGTTGGCGTGGCATTTGTTGGGAAGTTTCTTTTGTGAGAGCTTGGTGGGTAAGAACAAGACTTAGACTGTACTTTTCTCTAATATCCTGTTAAGTAGAAGGCTATTGTGCTGTATGTATTTCAGGACATTTGTCCTAAGCTGCCCTACCTGTACATAAAAAGCTGTTTTGTAAATATCTTTTTGTTTCAATTTATATTATCAGTCTTTTTGTTTATTTTGTATTTATTGATAATAAATTGCAAACCACTGAGTTTTTGTGTCCCTGCTGCCTTTTTGTGCCTACCCACAAAGACTCAAGACACATTACCCTTAGACAGGGCACCAGAATGTACTTGACAAATATACAAAGACTAGACTAGGGGTAGTGAGAAATATGTAGAAATCAAAAAGCTTTCTATCTGCTACAGGGTGCTTTTAGAAACTGTCTGCGGAAATGGGGATTTCAGGTCCAAGGGACGTTTCACACTGGCTGTGTGCATTGCAGCTGAGTTAGCTGTTCTTTCAGATTTTCGAGCCGTTTCGAGATGGGCCTCTTGCAGTATGCATGCTCTAACCTGATAACATGGATGCCAAAATGAAAACCAACAGGTAACAGTAAACGCAGCACACACAACACAGCCAGAGTGCATTAGGCCTAATAGTGTGGAAAGTTCAAAAACACTCAATACAGTAGGAAAATACTCCATAAAAAAATGTGTAATTAGGACAAGAGAAAACAAGGCACGATATGGTTCTACAGCTTATGTAGTCACTTTGGTCCTGGGAGGTGGCAGGCTAAGATGACATTTCCCCATCAATCCTGTCCATAATTGGGCCTTTATTGAGGAGTTAAGAGGGGCTTTGGAGCCCCCCCCACCCCCACCCTCTGTTTTCCATCCCTATGCTTTCTTCCCTTTGGCTTTAAAAATGGTGGTGTTCAAGTCAGCAGTGATGTGTCAATGAAGTTAAAGTTCATTAGGCTAATGAAGTGAAAAGGACAACCTATAGGACCATTTATGATGCTGTAATGCTGTATTTCATTTCCACCTGGAGCCATGTCCTTCTGCAGACCATTGGATTACATCTAATTAAATGAACATAAGTTGTGACATCCAAGAGAGTGGCATACAATGCAATCAAAATGTCACAGGCTAGATACTTAGTATTATTAATTTATAATTAGGTACATTCTATGCTTCTCTGGTATTTATGAAGTAATAAACCCACTTTTTACACGGTCAGCTCCCTCTTTGTTTTCATTTTTATAGTACATTTTTCTTCTTTATATGCGTCAAGGTTGTTTTGCAGCACCCCATCCATGAAATAGGTACCACCGCTCACTTTTTAACCATTGCAGCTCAAGGTTTTGATGCCCAATTGGTGACGTCTTTATAGGTTCACCAAGAACACACACAACTCTCAGTTAACCAACACTTGATTGAGCAAATTCATCAACGTTGTTCTGGTGTTTGTAAACAGGCTGCAGGCTGCATGTTAAATGACAGTTTGAGTTGTGAATATTTTCCTCCACAGTATCCTCCAAATTACCTTGATAGCAGAAGATTGGCTAAAGCTGTTGTTGTTCTCAACACTCAGCTAAAGCACAGCTCCCAGCCAACATTAGTCAACCAGAATGACCATTACAACACAACCATGCAGAACAGAAATGAATTTCTGTAAAATGAGACTTTCATAGAAACATTTATGTGTGAGTGTGTGTGTTTGTGTGTAAATTGGAATTTGTGTATGTGAATGTGTATTTGTGTGTGTGTGTGTGTGTGTGTGTGTGTGTGTGTGTGTGTGTGTGTGTGTGTGAGTGCGTCTGTGTGTGATGAAAATGGAGTGAGGATTAGTCGTCAGAGGTATTCAGTGAGGGAGGAGTGAAAATGAATGTTTCCTGAAAAGATCTGGCGCAAGCAGCCGCTGCACAAAAGCAACCTTAGGGTCAATTTGCCAATTTGCCACTGAATCCAAATTGAATTAACAGTGAAGCCCTGAAGAGCCATTCTCTCTGCCACTGAGCAACGTAAATCCACACCAAGTGGAAAAAGAATGTTCTGGTTGAGTTGGTTCATTCTCGCTCCTCTTCTGTTTCATCTCTCCCTCTCTTTCTTTCTTTCTTTCTTTGTATCTCTTTCTCTCTTTCAAACAAACACTGTCTATCACACAAACTGTTTCAATGCAGAAACATGCACACACACACACACACACACATACACACACACACACACAATCACACACATACCTATAGACCATGGCCCCATAGGCATCTACAGAAACAGTTTTACTGCAGAGCTCATTCTGAGTCACAGAAACACCAACAGGAGTGTGAATTAATCCCAACCTGCACTCTTTGATACGGTTGAAGACAATATGGGAATCCCATCAGGATGTTGAGCTGTGTCGTGTATAAGTTGTTTTGTGTGAGTTGAGTTATTATATTTTGTGTGAATTGAGTGTGTGTGTGTGTGTGTGTGTCTGTCTGTGTGTGTGTGTGTGTGTGTGTGTGTGTGTGTGTGTGTGTGTGTGTGTGTGTGTGTGTGTGTGTGTGTGTGTGTGTGTGTGTGTGTGTGTGTGTGTGTGTGTGTGTGTGTGCGTGTGTGTATGATAGTCAGCAGGTACAGTTCTGTGCAGGGAGGTAACCTCACTCTCTGACACTTTCAGAGATGAGCCAGCACCCATGGGTTTTACCCTCCTTGCTAGCATGCCAGACTCCCAGAGGGTGAGTTCGGGTCTGGTGCAGGACTGCACATGTACATAATGAAGGTTACATGTGTGTTGTATGTTATTGTCTTCCAGAAAATGTATAGGAACAAAGAACAAGGAATGGTCACAGCCTGAAAGTCTAGCTTATTTCACCTTCCTCTGAGAACCACAAACACACTTTTGTGCAGAAATTAAAATGAACAAACTGGATAAATACCCCTAATCTCCTTGCTGATGATAATGCAATGAATGTTGTGTGTGAATGTTATGTCGCCATTGATGTACGCCATTGTGAAGTCACGTCAAGTCATATTTATTTATATAGCACATTTAAAAACAGCTCACACTGACCAAAGTGCTTAACAGGTAAATCACAATAAAATAAAATATCAAAACAAATAGAAAACAGAAACAAAACATAAGATCACAAAAATAATAATAATTTAGTAAAAATTCAAACAGAAAAATGGAAAAACAGAAGCAACACACTCAACTAAGCCAAGAGGGTAAAGCACTGCTGGACTGGCGAATGGAAGGCCAGGAAGAGATAGGGAGAGGCTGGAGCCAGTAGAGTGCTGACCTATTTCCATACATAACTCATCCAAACAATACATACATAAAATTCCCATGCACCTTGCCAGGCAGCCTCTCCCTCTCCTTCTGTATCATATTGCTAATGCTAATACTGATACTGATTTAGTGACCATATTACCACCTTATCTGTTAATCAAATTGATATCTACTAACCAAATGTTCTCGCCCTTTTAGCGTAACCTTTGCTTGCAAATGCTGATGGAGGTGGAAACATTGTTCCTCATCACCATTCAGGACATATACACATATTGGCAGCCGAACTCACTTTGTCTCTTTATTTCCCCTGCTAGTCTAGACTATCTTCGCTGTGGGATGCTGCTGTAGTCTCTCCACCTGATCTACTTGCAGAAACCCCTACCACACTTGTGCGCTTATTCCACCCCATACTCTGCGCTAGCATTTTCCTGCAATTTAAATAATTGCCACCGCCAACATAGCTTTCTGTTCCATTACTCTACTTACCCCTGGTATAGTAACCTTATGAGCACACTGTATTCCCACTAAGCCGTTCTACCATTGTCGCCATTGTGTTCGCTCTAAGGGGGTTCAGGGCAGGCCCTGGGCTCTTTGACCATTTGCACAGATCTGGTTGGCCTGATCAACTGGTTGGCCTGCTTATCTTGCTTTCTGAAAAGACAAGTCTGTGGAAGTAGACTGAAACCTCTCTGATTCAGACAGTGCTTGATGATTTAAATTACCATCTGGTTCCTCCTGTGAGACGAAGACAGGTGTGTGTATCAGCGGAAGACTCACTCACCTTCATCTTCGTTTACTCCTGATAGAGATGAAGATGAGCTCTAGGAAGATGAGCGCCGTTCAAGACATTGATTTACACATTAAACGGAATCACCAAATCAGAAATCAGAAATAGAGTAATGTGATTTAATTGGCCAGAAACCTGCTGCTGGTTTGATGTGATTTCACAGTTATTTTTGAATGTTCTCTCTGCGGATGTTTAACATGCATAAGCTTATCATCTTTTGAAGGACACACACACACACACACACACACACACACACACACACACACACACACACACACACACACTGTCTCCTACACCTGATCAATGAAGTGCACCTTGGCCTAGGACTGAGATGCTTAAAAGCTCCTGCTGTGTCTACAGCACAATAGGAATCAGGCTTGGGGAATGCAGGGCTAGCTGCCTCTCAGCCTGGGATTTTATTTTGCGTTGCTGTTGTTTTTTGGACTGTCATTTGTTGTCATTAGTCTTGATTTATTGTCTTAGTTGTTTTGTATGTCTTTATGTTAACAAATCCCATGGTTTAGATGATTTTAAAGACCACCCAAGGGGTGCAACATAGCAATTAGTCTCTGTTTGTATTAGTGAGTGGTGCCGTAGTTATTGTTCTGGCAGTGTTTGTATATTGTAGTTTAGGAAAGCCATATTGGGATTGGCATCTTGTATTATATTGTACTGTTTTCAATAAAGGGGACACAGATGTAATGACAGTTTGACCAATAGTGGCACATGGTTGCTCTGATTTCCTTGGGTAACAGTTGACCCTGGCACTGCATTCATTATGTTGTGCTATGAACATGAAGTACCTCAGGACCAATCGTTGTAAAGGAAGGAGCGAACATGTAGGGTGTGTGCATGATTATGTTTGGCTAAACTGGATGAGATATTCAAAGAGAAAGATCTAGGTAAGAAGACCTTTATATGACACAAAAGTAAACTGATCCAAACCTGGAAACTTTGAATTCTTGCAAGGTGCATTTTTTTGGATCCCAAAAAAAAACAGATTTGTCCAAAAAAAAGGACATCTGGTCACCCTATACCTACAGGGTGAGGTATTACGGCTACCCAGCACTTCCTGCCCAGTTCTCAGTTCAAGCAGCCTTGGGTACTCATCTCATTCACCTTTCGAGGCCATTCTCCCAAATCAATTTCCTTTAACTGCACACAGCAAGAGCCAGCCTGAGCTTTCTGCTTGCTTCAGTTAAAATCTAATTACAACAGGTCCACCCAAGGTTGACCAGGTTAAACGTGTGCAGTGATTTATCTTGAGTATTCAGAAACATGCTAAACACACAAAACTACACTCCATTCATCATTGCATTATTGATCATTCTTGTTTGAGTGCTGACCCCTGGCTCTCCTCTCTCCACTCTCTTATTTCCTTTATTGTGCAGGCCACTGTCCCTTTAACCTGCTGATGTTGCCCCTTTCACCTGCTGTCCCAGGGGTCGTTCAGCACAGCGACTTAGCCTCAGGTGATAGCCCCCCCCCCCCCCAAAAAAAAATAACATCAAGGAGGCACAAAGGGCATCAGTCCCAGGATGCTCCGCTCCTCTTTTGACGACCTGGAGTGAACTGCCAGGCGGATTGTTTGGCTTTATTTCATGTTTTCCTTTCCTTTTAACTCCATAAAAAAAAAGCCTGGCATCCATTTCACGCCCTACAAACAGTGTTTACCCTCTTGGGGAACGCGTGCATCTGGTGCCTGCGGATTTGTGCTGCAGTCCTTAGCATCCTTCTCTTCCATGCCAGAGATGGGAGCGTGCAGTGCTATTATACTCCAGCCTCGGTTCTGTGCCAGCTTTTCAGTTTTGAACTAGAACCAGCAAACTTGCTTTTGCTGCGTGTTGCCTGTTTGTGAGCCCTGGACAAAACCTCTACATTTAAAGCTATTTGACAGCTATTTGTAATCGCAGTGATTTTGGACTGCTTTTGGAAAATGCTGGTACCAGTGGAGCTTTTGTGTTTGCTGTTGACAGCCTGTATGAGAGATCTGTGCTGGATTTGTACCCTGCTCATGCAGACATTTGGTGTGTAGAAATGGCCCTGGTTATCTCTGTATTAGTCTCTATGTTGTTTATTCAATCTGGAACCACAGTGAGTTGCTTTATTTCGTTAAAGGTTTATTAAAGCTTAATAGGGCTCCATGGCTGAGTGTTGTACACAAACACATTTTTTATTTAAGTTTCTTCAGACAGGCTAATGTAAATCCATGCAAGTAAACACTGGCAGTATAGAGGCAAGATGAATATAATCCAGAGGAACATTAAACAACTATATCCTTTCCACTTTGCATTCAGAATTACATTAGCGCTATTTGTCTGGAAGCATTTTTCTTTTTTGTTTGTGTTGTTGTGTCTTCAAGCATTGTATGTTGTTTGTCCATGGTTATATGTCTACAATAACTTTGACAACTCGACACCTTATCCTTTAAAGTGATAGATATGTTGCAAAATAGAACTAGAATCCATCTGTCTTTAGCCTTATGTTTCAAGGTCAGTATGATCTTCTGTCATTAAACAATAATTCAGTTGAGCGATGTTTATCATTTCTTAGTATCAGCAAACTAAATTCTCAAACATCATGGCTGAAGAGGTTCCTGGAGCTTTGAGAGAGATGAATATAAATGACACCCTGCTGCACAGGATGGTCAGCTTGTTGAGTGATGTGGACACGACTCGAAACATGAAGACAGCTAACCCTACTGACAGTGGTCAAAATCAATCACATCCTGGGCAACCACAGATGTGTATAGCGGACGACAACACACCCTTTGCTCAAGTGGTGAGAGGTGAGACC
This sequence comes from Sprattus sprattus, assembly GCF_963457725.1. Classification (NCBI taxonomy): domain Eukaryota; kingdom Metazoa; phylum Chordata; class Actinopteri; order Clupeiformes; family Clupeidae; genus Sprattus; species Sprattus sprattus. The sequence goes on from NC_137909.1 coordinate 10,632,679, forward strand.
CTTTATATTAAAAAGCCTGCTGTAGTGTAACAACACTGTTCAGCACTAAGTTACACAATAAACAATGATGAGAAACAACACTTTAATAATCTTTCCTCACATACACAGAGGGCTGTGTATGAACTGAGTGGTGCAGACTATTAATTTGTTGTAGCACTGCATGACATGCTGTAGCCTGTTTAAAATGCTACAAGGGATTTGTCATATCGACAGTCGTCCTGCATCCCCGAGGTCCAAAATTGGATGTAGTGTTCATTGAAATCTTTAAATTGGGAAATGTAGTATTACACGATAAGGTGTGAGGATTTTAGGGTGTTTTAAGTGCGTTCGTTACAGTAAGAAGTTTAAATAGTTTTGAGCTCTGGGCAAAAGTCGGCCAGCTCCAGATAAAAAAATATAGAATATATACTGATATATAATGAATATAGAAAATAATAAATTAAACAGAGTACCAAAGAGGCTGCAATCTTTCAGAAGTAATAAGTGTTGTTATCCTCATTGGTTCTCTTTGAGTACACTATATTGCTACTGAGGGGGAGCTCATAAAGGTCAGTTTGTGGGCAAGAATATTTACGTGTGCGTGTGCGTGTGCGTGTGCGTGTGTGTGTGTGTGTGTGTGTGTGTGTGTGTGTGTGTGTGTGTGTGTGTGTGTGTGTGTGTGTGTGTGTGTGTGTGTGTGTGAAAGATAGAGAGAGAGGGCAGTTAAGGCTGCTTCACGCCTGACAGTTGTTCCAGACCAATGCTAGCAACCTTCCTCTCTGCCATAAATATTTACAGATCCAGTTGTAAGGCATCAACAGAAATGTTCATATTGCAGCTTCCTCCCTCACAAACACACAGGACTGGTATATTTTATGATGTACGAAAATGAGCTACTTTGTTTAATAATGATATTCTAAGCACCCTTTTGGTTCATTTACTTTTTGAAGGAGTCCTTACCTTACAACCCTTTCTTGGGTGCGGGCTCATGCAGCGACTGGCGGCATGTCCTATATTGCGTTGTGTTTGCTGGTTTTGTTTTCTTCTTTTTTCAAACTGAATGAAACCGAAAGTAAGGTGTTGAGCCGTTACACTGTCTGTTGCCATGCGTCAATGCAAACAAAAATGCATGGAGTTGACAGTTTTGTTGTCACTATGAACAGCGTTCCACTTCATGGAAACTCCATTGAGTAACCTTCAGGCCAACAGGCCTCCCCCCAGACCCAAGCTTCCATAACAAGAGTCTATAAAGCGGAAACTGATCTATCAATATATATAATATATAAATTGATATTAACAGATAAAATATACTATAATATGAAATGGTTACACTTCACATGTGGTATGTTGAAATTCATGTTAAGTTTTTTTCAATTTTTTCACTAAACGTCACCCTAATTAAACCCAATCCCTAAACCTGAAAGTTACCATAGGTTGTAGTGAACAGAGTTTCACCAGATAGTCTGTTTATAATCTTATCTGAGCGTCTGTATATCTGTAGAGTCTATAGTGAACCATCGGAATCCAGCAGATGCATGTTTACTGGTGATCACAGATACAATTTGGTCTCTGAGGTGTCCATTGACGGGTTTGGTGAGCTTGTGCACTTCAATTTAGATGCCAGTGAGACTGGCATGTTGAGAGGTGGAGGGGTTTGCCTCTACAGTGCCACTTGAAAGTATGTGAACCCCTTGAGCAGTTAAGAGTTTTCTGTTGTTTTACCATGATTTTTCAATTTTTTAATCACCAATTTTCCATGTATGAAATGTCAGGTTTATGTTTATCAATTGCATGAACTTGTTTAGAGGGAATTGTGTGAGAAGACAAAAAACTGCATGAAACATGTCATTAGTGTATTTGCAAAAGTAAGTGAACCCCCAGCTGCATTGGTAAAGTCAAGTAGGTACCAGATTCGGTGAAACACATTTGGGTGCTTAATTAGTCAATTAAGCAAACCAATCAAATGAGACATTGCTAGGAAAAGGTTTGGGCAACACAGATTAAAAGAGAGACGAAACCAACCAAACTACTGTAGTGCCAAGGTGGCTATAAGACCATCTCCAAAAGGTTCCAGCTCCATCCATCCACTGTAAGACTAATAATGTACAAATGGAGGGCATTCAACATGACTGTGAAGTGGACGCCTAGAAGTGGACGCCCATCAAGACTATCACCAAAAAGCACCAGAAGAATAATAAATCAGGTAATAGCCAACCCACAGATCACCTCTAAAGAGTTGCGGATCTATCTGGCAGCATCTGGGGTAAATGTACATGCGTCCACATCAGACGAAATTTGAATAGACATGAAATTCATGGTCGGGTTGCTAGAAGGAAGCCTCTACTCTCAAGAAAGAACAAAGCTGCTCATTTCAACTTTGCCAGAAAGCACTTGGACAAACCAGAGGCCTTCTGGAAGTTCATTATCTGGACAGATGAGTCCCAGATAGAATTATTTGGTCACGATCAAAACCGCTTTGTTTGGAGAAAATTTTCGTCTGATTGTAGACCAATGTACATTTATCCCAGATGCTGGTGATGGTGATGATAAAATTGGTGATGAAAAAAATTGAAAAATCATGGTAAAACAACAGAAACACTTAACTGCTCAAGGGGTTCAAATACTTTCTAGTGGCACTGTATGTGAATGAAACATATTGCAAAAAAAATCTTGTCAGAGGAAGACTGTGTACTAAAGATGCTGAAATGTTGTCCATGTCTCCACGCCCCCCATATTTGTCCTGCGCGATTCCTCAAATATTTGTCGAATATACATTCACCCAAGAGCAAGCGAGGATGAAGCCTCAGAGTCTAAGTTGCAACTAACCCAAAGACTGCATCTGTATCTCCTGATGCTCCAATTTTAGTCCTTGGCGATTTGAATCACTGTTCCTTGTGAGACTTTTAAAATACATCACATGCCCGACCAGACACAACGAGATGCTGGACCTGTGTTACGGTTCTATCAAAGGAGGGCACAAAACATCGACCCCTTCCTCTTCCTCTGACCACAGCTACATTTAGATAATTTCATCATATTGCACTGCCCTGAGGCAGAAACGTTCATCAAACGGATTAGGGACTGGACTGATGACATTCTTTCTCTACGAGGCTGTAGTAATGGTACAGACTGAGGAATGTACGGCCACTGATGATCTTACTGAGTTTGTCAGCTGTTACGCTTCCTAATGTATTCCTACAATGTAATCCCTAAAAAGACTGTGAAGGTGTACCCGGAAGGACGCCATGGGTGACTAAATCACTTAAGGTATTGTTAAATGGAAAGAGGCGTACTTTTTGGGAGGGACACCTCTCAGAGCTGAATAAGTTAGAAAGAGAAGTGCTATTTGAAATAAGGAGAGCAAAGCAGAGCTACGAAGAGAAGACAGAGAGAGAGCTCGGGGGCAACAATTTCTGCCTGGGTCGGCATGGAAACGATTGTTGGCACAAGGAGTAAAAGGAACTATAAGGTTCCACTGGAGGGCTGACAAACAGCCTGTACAAGAGTTCAATACATTTTACCTGAGGTCTAACAGCCCCAATTTCAGAAAAACCCAACCTATCTGCCAGTGGTCCCACCACTTTTGATCAAAGTGCTGTGGTCAATATGTTTAGACACTCCAGAGCTGGGGAAGCCCTGGGTCAGACACTATAGGCAGCCGTCTGCTCATTTCTTGTGCAGAGCAGCTAGGTCCTATCTTTCAGTACATTTTCCAGCTGGAAACAGTCTACCACCCAAAACAGTCACCCCCAAGTGCTGAACGATTTCAGGCCAGTTGCCTTGACCTAGTTATAAAGTGTTTTGAAAGACTGCTGAAAAAAAGAGCTAGTAGAAACAGTCAGGTCACTTATAAGGCTAAGCGAGGGGTAGAAGATGAAACTCCCACCCTGCTAAACCTGCAATTCAATTACCTTGAATTCAACACATGCCAGGATTTTATTTGTTTATTTCTCATCTGCCTTCAATAAAGTTCAACACCACCTTTTAGTAGACAAGCTCTTCAAGAACTGGCCTTGATTAGCATAGTGAATTGGAATCTTGATTTATTAACTGACCAAACTCAGAGAGTGAGGGTGAATGGTTGCTTGTCTGAGGAGATGACATCGCCCACAGGGTCTCCTCCTCCGGGGATTGTCCTCTCACCACTCCTTTACATTTTTTAAACTGACGACTGCCGCGGTCGGCATGACAACAGACACATCTTAAAATGTGCAGATGACTCGGCTATTGTCCAGCTCCTCCACGCGTATGAAAGTGTTTGTAGCCCTATTGTAGATGACATCCCTGCAACAAAATGTAGCAAAGACAGGACATCAAGACTTCTACCATCAAGGGGCATGTGGTAGAAGTTGTCGAACCATGTAAGCACCTTGGTAGCTTGATTGATAACAACTCCAACGCAGAGATGCTGAGAAGACCCATGTGACCCATCTTTACAGAACCTTCACAGAGTCTACGTTAACATTTTCTGTAATCTGATGGCATGGCGATCTTAGCGTCAAAGTAGAGGTCAGCAGTGAAATCCTAGGTGCCCAGCCAAGTAATCTCACCTATACAATAGACATGTGGTGTGGAAGGATAATTAAGTCCCATCAGTCAGTACCCACATGCCTCCACACTGAGTTTTAGACCCCACCCTCTGGCTCCTGGTTCGGATGTCCCTCTGTAAAGACCAATAGATTAGGCAGTCATTCATTCTCTCCTCCATCTCCCTTTTGAACTCTGGCCAGGGGTGTGTGGGGAGGGGTGGTATTGATGTACCCTGTGTGGGCCTATTTTTTCCATTGTTATCTGTTGTCTTTAGTATTTTTTACTGTTGTCTATCTATGTCTTGCCGTGAAACCAATAGCCCTCCGAGGAGAAATAAAGTTGAAACTTGAACTTGAACTTGATGCTGTGTGAGGTTGCCTGTGATTTTTTTTTTCTTCAGGGGACCAGCCTGAAAAACAGTCTCATGAATCTTTCTGTTTGTCTATTATAACCCAGTATACCCTGATGATTTCCCTTCCTCTCAACATCAATATACACAGATGTCTGATGTCTAGGGTCAACTACATAGGAAGACATGTTTGAGTCAGTAACACATATATACAAGGCTTTCTTTACACGTGGCTCTTTCCTTACATCCTAAAAGTTCACTAGCATTAATGTATCCCTCTCTCTCTCTCTCTCTCTCTCTCTCTCTCTCTTTCTCTCTCTCTCTCTTTCTTTCTCTCCCTCTCCATATCTCTCTCTCTATCTCTTTCATCTCCTGCTGCTTTCCTCAGGTCAAAGCCAAATATGTCCATTCTTTTTCTTCTATTTCTCAGAGGATTTCTTGTCCTGGTCTGCAAATACCCTGTGATGGATGGATGTTAATATTTTAACTTGTGCTCACCTTGGATATTTTATCAGTGATGAGACACGGACACAGTTTAGCAAGGTGAAGTATGACAAGGATTACAATCCATCATCTACTGTACCAACAATCCATCACCCCAACTGACAGAGAAAAATAAATAAATAAAGACACACCATTATGCATGGTTGCATATAGTGCGACAGGGGTGCGACACTGGTACAGGCGGTAGATAAGTTGTTTAGTAATCAGAAGGTTGCTAGTTCGATTCCCTGTTGAAGTGTCCTTGAGCAAGACACTGAACCCTCAATTGCTCCTAAATGTGTATACATGTGTAAGTCGCTTTGGATAAAAGTGACAGAATAATAGCTGACGCTAAACTTTTAGACAAAGATAAAGGAACCATGAGGTGAATCAAAGGTTCTGAAGGTTTATTCCACGTACACCTATAGGGAGTCAGTTCCACATCAAGGTAGACAGAGTAACAGACTGAATATCAATGTACAGTAGGACTTTTTATAAGGTCAGCTATTGGAGGTCATAGATCAATGGGGGGTGTGTTACAGTTGAGAGGTGGGACAGGGGCTTGTGAGTGGGAGGGGAGGGGAGGTTACCCCACGGAAGGTTCCAGAAGGTCCACACACAAAGGCACAAAGGCAACATGGTAAATAGGTGATGTGTATTAAATCACCCTGGCTGGAGAGGATGTCTGAAAAGGTGCCGAGGTCTATTTTGCATAGGCCTCGTCTGAGGGCCTCACCACAGGAGAGCATACATGCTTGCAATGCACTTGTAAATATGTGAATCAATGGTAGTATCAATTTCCATCAAAAGCGTCTGTTAAATGTCTAAATGTAAGTGTAAATGTAAATAGAGAACGGACTTTGGGCTCCATGACAGTCGGTGACGACACACAGATCACAGATCAGTGTTTTTCACATTATCCTGCTGTAGGATGCGTGCACATCCATATGGGCGGTGACGACATACAGATCTCAGATCAGTGTTTTTCACATTATCCTGCTGTAGGATGCATGCACATCCATATGGTCCTACAGTCAACATGCAAGTGTGCTTAACAAGGCCAAATCTGCCCCTCTAATCAGAGCAGATGGAGGCAAAAATAGATTAAGTGTGTCTGTGATCATTAGCAAGTGGAAATGGAACAAATGAATAAAACATTTCAGAAACATTTTCAAATCACAAAGCATGTTATTTTCAGATGTCTTACCACTGCATTGATTATCCACTCAGGAGGGATGCAGATGTCTCTAAATATAAACATGAGCTTTTGGAGATATTGTGAACATGGTGTCTCATCTGTAAATGAGAGATTTACTTGTGAGATGGAGCTGTACAGAAGGACAGAGAGGTGTCTCCACACGTCACCATCCCAAGAGGCCCTGGCGTGTGTGTATCCTTGTACCTTGCAGAGGCATGAAGACCACACCTGTGGAGATGAAATACTTCTCATTTAAAGATTCATAATTCATCTTATTTAGTATTTGAAAATGTAATTCATACAGCAACAAGCCTGGCAGTGTCTCTTTCTTTCTCTCTCGCTCTCTCTCTCTCTCATATACACTCACAGGAGGACAGAGCTTTGAGTGTGCCAGACAGGGTGTGTGAGCAGGACAGCAGAGCAGAAAGCAGGCAGCAGGGTTGATAAATATTACCGTCAAAGTCTATACTCCTCCTCTGAAACTGGAGGAGTTTACTCTCCTCCACCCTCTTCTCCTCTCCTCTGCTTTCCTCTCTTCTTCTCTCCTTCCCTCTCTCCTCTCCCCTCTTTTCCTCTCTTCTTTCATACCCTCTTCTCTCTTGTCCACCCGCTATTTTGACCCTCCTGAGGCTGAAGTGCCTGTCCTCCCTCCTTTTCTCCACTCCTCTCATCAAGGGGAAGGCAATGCTAGTCAACAGGGGAAGAAAATGGGAGAGGAGAGTAGAGGAGGAAGATATCTAATGGGCCTCCTGGAAGCTCTGTTCCCGCTGGAGAACCATTGCTGGCACATGAGTGTGTACGTGTGTGTGTGTTGTGATTGTGTGTGTATGTGTGTGTGTGTGTGTGTGTGTGTGTGTGCATGTTGTGCTTCAGTGTGTTTGCAGTGACTGAGAACAGAAAAGCTCTCTGAAGATGAGATGAGCTAGCATTAAACAGTGTTTGTCTTCAAACAGTCTCATGCTGAGGTGAGGGGGATGGAGTCTCGCCAGGGACTGTGTGTGAGTGTGAGTGAGAAAGAGATAGAGAGTGTGTGTGTGTGTGTGTGTGTGTGTGAGAGAGAGAGAGAGGGAGAGAGAGAGAGAGAGAGAGAGAGAGAGAGAGAAAGAGATAGCTTGTATGTGTGTGTGTGTGTGTGTGAGAGAGAGAGAAAGAGAGAGAGAGAGAGAGAGAGAGAGTGTGTGTGTGTGTGTGAGTGTGAGGCTAAACGTGTTACCATCTGTATGTTTAAACATGACTGCATTTGAACAGGGAAGCTCTATTTCATGCACACACACAAAAACCTCTTACAGTTTTTCACTGTTGCTAAAACCCGTTTTTCAAAACAATAACGGCTTTCTCAAAACTGCACACAGAAAACTGAAAACCTCACACACAAAATGCTAAACCTGACACTCCCTTTGCAAATGACTCTTTGCTATCAAATCTCTTAACTGTTCACAAAATGGAACTCGTGTTTTCATTTGGTACACACAGCCATATTTTCAAAACACACACACATACATTCATTTAGTACACACAACTTAGCATTTGCTGCACACTACCAAGCATTTACAGCACACAGAAGTGCAAAATTGAAAACACAATCATCGAATCACACCATATGAATGACAATGACTCATTGAGCAATTTCTCCTTGTAAAATGTATCAGTGTAGGCCTACATTGTTCATAGTCAAACATAAAACAGCATTACCGTTGTTCTCACAAACCATATTTTCAATTTCAGTCTCCTGTTCCACCAAACACTGGATTGTATTGACATAAAATTGTATACAAAATGCTTACAGTTTTTCTCAATTGCTTACATACATTTTTTTACGTAAAGCATGCCTCGTTTTCTCAAAACTCTAAACACAAATCCCAAAACCAAGGCAAAACCCTTTATATCTCCTGGAAAATGCTACTTTGCTTTCAAAAAATATTGAAAGTGTGTTTTCTTCCTCCACAGTGTGGTTCTCTTTCAGTCCTGCAAAATACAAATACTGTGAGCACACTATATTCTATTGATATGCAGTATTACAGTACACAAGGCAAACAGATTTCGTACTTGTTCTCCATCCTGAAGGTTCTAATGAAAAACCATGAAAACATGGTCTACCACAGCGGCCCAAATCTCATTAGAGATGACCATTCTCCTTCTTCTTTCTCTTTCTCCTCTTCCTTCTTCACCTTGTCCTCATTCTCTTCCTCCTCCTTGTCCTCCTCTTCCTTCTTTCTGTCCTCCTACTCCTCAACCTCCTACTCCTCCTCCTTCTTGTCCTCCTCTTCCTCCTCCTCTCTCTCTTACCCCTCTCCTTCTCTGGTTGTCGATCTTTTCAAAGTTTTCAATAGTTTACCAAACAAAACAGAGGCTCAAGACACTTTTATGGTGCAGTCCTCACTGCAAATTGGTCAAAAGACCTGAAAGTTTAGAGATTTGACTATTTGTGTCTTGCAGGTTGATGCTTTGAGATTTTACTTGAAAATTGTGTGCAACAACAGAACTTTGTGTACAGTGTTTTGACAACAACGTGATGTATAATTGACATCAGTGTGTTCACAAGGAAAATCAGAGTCTAATGCAGATAAGGGAGTCTTAAGTATTTCCCACTTGGGGCGAGCGATTGACACATGACGTGAAGGTTGTGCAGATTGTGCCGAATTTTCGCTTTTTACTTCTTAACAATAGTGAAAAACTGTAATGTATGGTGACCAGCCAATCAAATTGTTCTATTACTGCGAGGTGGACCTAATATCTCTGAAACATCTGAGGCGAAAGCCTTGTCACCGTTTGTCTGTATCAGTGAAAGTTAGTCACCTCTGAGAGGATAAGTCCTTCACTAAGCTGCGGCAGGTGTGCACACCCAAACAACGTTTAGCTGATGCTGACAACAATTAGATCGTCTTGTTTTGCAATTGCAACAATCTTTTTGTTTAGGCTGTAGCTTGAGTATTGGTGAGCCTATGTGATAGCGTCTAAACCTAGCTAGCCACATTAAACTAAGAGCGTTTAAACACTACAATGGTAAATCATATTTTTTCAGTGACCTCCCCTTACAATGTTTCCTGCCACAAAAAAACAGTAAATCCTAATAAATAAACCCTACGGTCCTACACTGCTGTCAAGATTGAAGGTTAAAAAGCTTTTCCCCCCATGATCATATTATTTTTTTAAATGGCTAACCTTCAGATTCTTTTCATGTGCAAAGTTTGTTTTTCATTGCATCAAATTAGAACATTTTAGTTTCAAGCACAATTGTGTTGTGAAGTTGCGATCTTAGCCTACACTTTGGCAGACAGGTAGTTTTTGGATATTACCTTTTTTGGTGGTGTTTGTTTTGGATTGTGTTGTAATGTATATTTTGTGTAAGCACACTGAGAGCCAGTTTACCAAGTCAAATTCCTTGTTTGTGCAAACGTACTTGGCCAATAAAACCTGATTCTGATTCTGATTAAGTTGCACACCTTACATATCCACATGCCCATCCCAGGATGACATCCGGATAATGCCACATCTTATTCATATTTCGAAGTAACTTGATCATATACCATTGGAAGACTGCCTGCTGAGCTAAAATTAAGAAAATAAGAAATGTATAATATATAACATGTCAAACTGCTTCCTATGCCACTAAATTAACTTAATTTCACACTTTATCCGACAGCTTCACCGTGCGCTGAATGTAGGCCTACTATTGTCTTATGTTTATTCTATTTTTTTAAATCCAGAATTGTGTTTCATGTTGTTAACACACAACTTTGGCAGTCTTTGACAGCGCCTGGGGTTTAGCATTAGGGTTACCAAGCTGTGTGTTCAAATCGTTTTTAAATAAATTGAACCCAACTATTTAGATATAGGACAGCATGCCATATTTTCCTTTTTGACATTACAAATAAAAACTGATACTGAAACATTTAACTTTGTTAGATTTTACATCATATAGTATTGTATCGTATAGCGCCGTTTTTCTTCAGCATATCGAGATACAGGTTTTTTAGCCATACCGCCCAGCCCTCACCCAGTACTCCGCCTCTGTCATTATAATTCCTAACAAGCCCCAGTGAACATCAGAATTCACCCTAGATGTTTATTTCCACCTCAGTGTGAGTTCAGTCTCCTGGTGATATTACTGTCAACCCATGCTACAAAAGCTGTCTTCAAGATGTGCCTTACACGCATCAATCCACAGCCCATATCTTCAGCGCCCTTTCAGGTGAAGATACTTGCATGTCATCTTTGGGGCCATATCAGGAGCCGTAAAGAGATAGCAGCTGTCAAGCGGTGAAACATATGCACAATAGATAGTGGGGCATTCTTACAGTACAGCGCTGTACTCCCTACGTGATGCTGGGGAGATATGGTTTAACACAAATGTACAAGATAAGCTTGCTCCTTTCTATAGCATGTCAGAGTTTGTGAGTGTGTGCCAATGTGTGTGCGTGTGTGTATACTTGCCTATGTGTGTGTATGAGTGTGTGAATGTGTGTGTGTGTACTGTGTCAGTACACCTGGGGTCTGTGGTTGGGGTTAACCCCTAATCAGCCCCGTAAACAGGTGAAGACCCTGGGGAAGTGATTAGGCAGGGGCCTGGTTAATGGCCCTCTCCAACATCGCTTAATGAAAATTAATGAAGGCTTTTAAAATCCCTTCCAGGGGCTGCAAGGACTGGACTCAGTTTAAGGGACCTAGATGAAGCCGCCTCAAACACACACATTAACACACACTTACACTCACATACTCACACACACACACTTAGATGCACATGCACATGCACTTTCAATCTTAAACACACATTAACACACACTTACACTCACATACTCACACACACACCCTTACATGAACATGCACATGCACATGCACTTTAACACACACACACACACACAGACACACAGACACACAGACACACACACACACACACACACACACACACACACACACACACACACACACACACACAATATCACAACACCCCATCACTGTGGCATGCCACTCTCCACACTGCTCCCTCGTCTAAACACTGCTCCGTCGTTTCCTGCAGTCGACATCTGGGCTGGTTCAGTTCTGGAGGAAATGATCACGGTCCTCTCATCACGGGGAACAAATATAGCTATTTGGATGTGTGTGTGGGTATGTGTGTGTGTGTGTGATACACACATGCAAGGGTGTTTTCTGCACTTCATTTTGTGTCATTATCATATTTCACTGTGGATCATCGACAGGGGTGAGCGACTTGATCAAATTAGCACATCGCCATCGGACATAAACGGACTGAAAAATGACACAATTACAGGGTCGTTTGGTTAATTGTGACTTAACGTAATGGCATTTCTACTGCCAGCCACTCTGCTGTGAAGGGGGAAAAGGCTCTTTGTGTGTGTTTGTGTGTGTGTGTGTGTGTATGCTGGTGTGTGTACGTGTGTGTTTGTGTATGTGGGTGTGTGTTGTTGAGGGAAGAGGGATGCAGGTGGGGCAAACAGCAGCAGCACAAAGAGAGAGAACAGAGTCATCCTAGAAGAATAAATATAAATAAATATTCTGCTCTCTCTCACTTTCTCGCTCTCTCTCTCTCTTTCTTTTCATCCTCTTGTCTTTATTTTCATGTCCATTGCCTCATGTACTACTAGGTACACACACACACACAGTCTCTCGTGTGACTGTGTGTCTGTGTGTGTCTGTGTGTATGTTGATGGGTGTGTGATTGTGTGTGTGTATGTGCATATACACAATATAACTGCATTGAGTTAAACAGAGTGCTTGAATCTTTTCTGTCTCAGTAAAACAGTGTTTGGGTTGAATAAAACTGTAAATGACATGAGAAGTGAAAGCGCCTATAAAGGACCACTGACTGAGAAAAGAGAGAGAGAGAGAGAGAGAGAGAGAGAGAGAGGTTTGGAATAAGGAGGGAGAGAGGATGAAGGGACAAATGGAGATGGTTGTTTCAGGGAGCACGTGGGAATTATAATCTGCAGTAGTGTGTGTGGGGCGGGGGGGGGGTACTTGGGGGGTGGTGTTGTGAGGTATAGGGACGATGGTTACGATCCATACAGGAATTATGGTCCAGTTCTGTGTATATGTGTGTATGTGTATGTGTGTTGTTGAGAGTGAGTTACGGACCAGAGTAATTGTGTGTGTGTGCTGGGGAAACCAGAGTTATGGACCACACTGAGTGTGTGTGTGTGTGTGTGTGTGTGTGTGTGTGTGTGTGTGTGTGTGTGTGTGTGTGTGTGTGTGTTGGTGACAATGAGTTATGGACATAGTGAGTGTGTGTGCATGTTTGCCTGTGTGCTTGTTTGTGCCTGTGTGACTGTTGGTGAGAATGTGTCATGATGAGCTAAAGTGAGTGTGTGTGTGTGTGTACCTGTGTGCGCACATGTGTGTAAATGTGTGTGTGTTGGTGAGTGTTGATTTATGGACCCCAGAAACTGAGTGAGTGAGTGTGTGTGTGTGTGTGTGTGTGTGTGTCAATTAATGAAGTAAAGAAAACGATCACAATCATTGAGATTGGCTGCTCTTACGACGCCTACATGGACACCTGCTATGCGTCAAAACTGCTAAAATATCAACCCTTAAGTACTGTTCTAACCAACTATGGCTACACATGTACAATCATTGCCTTGATCTTTGGGTCATGTGCATAGAATGCGTGTGCGAGGCCTACAAATCTGTGGTCTCTCAAAAAAAAAGGGCCAAACACTTTGCAAAGTACTGCTCCACGTCAGCAATAATAGGTAGCCTCTTCATCTGGAAGCGCAGGTGTCACCTTTACCCGTAATGCACAATAAGGACTAGAACTTTGAATGCAATTTAAGACTTCCCTTTAGCCAAATTTGGATTTTGCCTGATATGTACTAATTTATCGAATCCAAATAAAGAAGTAAACTGTGTGTGTGTGTGTGTGTGTGTGTGTGTGTGTGTGTGTGTGTGTGTGTGTGTGTGTTTGTGTTGGAGTAAGGTCCACAGCACATCTCTTGCACAGTCCAGCCAACCCGAAGGACATGTTCTGGTGGAGGTGTTGGTTCTGACCTGTGCTATTTTCTTTTAATTTAATTCCTTCTGTGTTTGTTTGGGTTTGCGTGTGGACATGTGTGTGTGTGTGTGTGTGTGTGTGTGTGTGTGTGTGTGTGTGTGTGTGTGTGTGTGTGTGTGTGTGTGTGTGTGTGTGTGTGTGTGTGTGTGTGTGTGTGTGTGTGTGTGGAAACAGCTTGCAAGCCTGGCATGCAAATGGGTGGTGTTGTGTAAACTGCCCCCCCCAGATGCCACCATGGGTTCTGCAGACCTGTCTGTGGCCTCCAGAGAAACACCCATCTGTTCCCCACTACGATACTCTCCTCTCCTCTCCTCTCCTCCCCTCACTTCTCCTCACTTCTCCTTTCCTTACCTTTCCTCTCCTCCCCTCCCCACCTCCTCTCTCCTATGCTCCCTCCTCTATCCGCCATCTCTCTCTTCCCAACATCTGTCTTTTTTTCTCTCGTCTCTCTCTCCCCCCCTCTCTTATCTCTCTCCCTCTCTCTTCCTCTCTTTCAACCCCCCCCCCCCCCCCCCCCCCTCTGTATGGTCATGTCCCTTCATCACCATTGTTTGTAAACTCTGTGATGGTCTTAATGAGCTGAGAGTTCTGGGGTGTAGTGGGGTAAGACTGCCATCTTAAGCCCACACCTCCCTCCATCCCTCCCTCCCTCTCCTGCTCTGGGCGCCAGCTGCTCTCTGAACCGCAGCAGCAGAGTTTTGTGGAGCAGGAGCGCCCTCTGCAGGTGGCACCAGGACTCTAAGCAGCCACTGCAGCAGTGCCGCAGGCTCCCATAATCAGTGAAGTAATGTTGCCACAGTGGAACATTTATCAAGCGCTGCTAGACTGCTGGCAATTGGAGTGATTTTCCATTCTCCTAGTGGATCACGTGATAATGGGGAGTCAGATCAAATGTTTCTAAAAATTAAACAAGTAAAAAATAAAGGCTTTGTAGACGGTTTTTACTTTACTGCAAATCACCTGATGCTGTAAATCACAGTTATCACCTTTGCTCACTCCCTGTGAATCTCACTTCTATCCTGGTTTGTATGGCAGTGTGTGTCTCACCTTGTATGTGTCTGTGTGCATGTGATGTTGTGTGTGTGTGTGTGTGTTCGTCTGTATATGAGTATATAATGTGTTTTGTCTTCATGGTTTGTTTTTATCTATGAGTGTGTGTGTGTGTGTGTGTGTGTGTGTGTGTGTGTGTGTGTGTGTGTGTGCGTGTGTGTGTTGATGTATGCAGTTTACATCTTGGCTTATTTGCATATGTGAGAGTTTATCTCATCTTCTATGTGTCTGTGTGTATCCCCAGTTTTTGTGTGTGGTGTGTTTGTTTATCTGGATGTGTTTATTTATGTGTGTGTGCGTGTCTGAGTGTCAGCTTATGTTTATGTGCCTGTTTGTGTGTGTGTGTGTGTGTGTGGGTGTGTGTGTTGTGCAGGCCTGTAAATCCCCCTCACACTGGGATGTGTTTTTTGTCAGCTAAAACAGCAAGCTGCAGCGCTGCCTCACACACACCTGAACACTGGGGTCACAGGTCAACCTCCTACACAATTACTCATGCTTCCTACTGTGTCTATAACCCCCCCTCCTCCTCTTTCTCCCCACTCTTCCTCTCCTTCTCTCTCTCTCTCTCTCTCTCTCTCTCTCTCTCTCTCTCTCTCTCTCTCCTCACTGAATGTAGGCTGTGTCCTTGACGATGCACGAACATATACAAACGGCTCTTATTTAAAATAATTATTTGTACACTGCTGCGGCAATGTTCTGAGAGTATACTTGGAGAAGCTGTGAATCCTTGAAAACCTTTTCTGTCTCCCTCAGACCCAGCATAGGAGTTCACAGCAAGCCAGCAAAGGGGAGGGAAAAAAACATGATACAAACACGTCGGTACACAAATAAATATGACATATTCAATAACAGAGACACTGAATGGTAACTTAACAGGACATTGACTGACCTTGCCTGCTTGAGGGAGAATCACGGCTCTTAATGTTTTTTTTTTTTTTAATAGAGCCTGTACTCTCAGTCACACTGGTTGGAACTGCACCCTGCAAGCAAACCAATATCAGAGTATTTTCATTTTGGCATTGAGATGAACAAAGAGCCCAGACTGTTCATTCAGAAGATGCACAGTCTCCGTTTATTCCATTAAAGCCGGGTTTCCATGGAGACGCAGACAGGTAGCAGTGAGACACACATTCTCCCTTAAAGAAATTAGTTGTAAGGAAACAAAATGTGTTGTAAGGAAACAAAATGTGGTACCTTGCAGTAATAGACAAGTGTTGTACTCTTATTTTCAGGCACGTTCACAGATAGACCCCAGGTGAAGCTCGAGCACATGCCCCTTTGCCCTCTGACTTGTGAAGAGTCTCTTGCCGGACTAAGCTTAACAAGCAAGCTAGTCTGGCTAAAACCTCATCAATGAAAACGAGTGAGCGCCACTAGTGAACCTAATTTATCAGGCAAACAACTATTGATTACACCTGCATGGTTAGAACAGTCTATGTTAGTGTGTTCTTGAAACAACTAATGTATTAAAGATGTGCCACTGTAGGTTAGTTTATTTTTTATATAACTGTCAATGAAAAGGACGCCCCTTTTTATCTTGAGCACCTGCCCCCAACCCCAGAGAGAGTTTTTCAAGGTAATAAGTGGTTGTGACACCATAGAAACAAAGCACAGATTATAATGTCCCGGTTAACAAAAAGGATAAGTTTGACCCATGGTATGCTGTAATGGCAATGTATAATACATCTCTAGGTTATCTTTGTTTTTACCCAGAGGTTACCTTATATAAACACTGCCACTCGCCCACAATCTTGCTAAGCCAAATCGACACTGGCACACGCATTGTGAGAGGCTCACTCTGCAGGGCAAGGGTATTTTAAGACGGTCGAAATCCTTTATCTTATCCCTATGATGTTCTTTATGATATCAATTCTTATCTGAGGGAATTTAATATCGTTGGCGGCTGCTAGAGCCATATATCTCCAACGCCACTCGCCGGAGTAATACACTCCCTGTTAAACAGACAGTTCTATTTTACTGGATGCATTTTGTGCGTTTGAGCGCTCTAAAGATCAAAGACGATCTCAGGTGCGCTCGTAGGTAATTATGAAAGTATGTGCAATAATTGTGATGTTTTATTTATTAATGTTTTGATATACATAGGCTAAGCTTATAGACAGAACACAATTTATCCCGTAGGATTCCCAAGGGTGATAGACTGTATTTATCACCATTAGTGCACCATCAGAAGAGACCATCACAAATCAATTTTTCCAACAATAAAAACACTTGAAATGATTCAGTTTTTGATTCATAACGAATTGACTCTGACAGCAATGTACTGCCAACAAGCCTCCCTGGCCTTTTTGGCAGGCATGGTGTTAAGGTTTATTAAAACTCTTTATAGCCACAAATTATCATAGTGCAGTCTTACAGTGAAAAAAAGCGGTGCTCGAGCCATTGGTCATAAACTATGTCTGCATTGGCAAACGGGCCGCTTTCATGCGAACTCCTGGGTCATGTGAAGCCGATGCTAAGGCTGAGGCGCTGGCAGTCCCATGCCCTGTTTAAGGGCCCTGTCACCCTGAAACTCACTTGGGAGGAATCATCAGTGAGTCAGAAAGGGATCATAACATACATGGCCATATAGTCCAGCTGAACTGGCATGCATCTGATAACATATAAGCCGTATATGAAATTGGCAATATTTATTCTAGAGTGACTTTTTAAACTTTGGTCACAATTCTGCTTTACCAGTTCTTGTATCTTATTTAATAACCTCATTTTAGAAAAGATTAAGGGTGAAATGAGCTAATGTACCAAATCCAATGGTGTAGTGGGGCTGGATAAGCACTACAATGTCAAACTCATATGCTGGCCCTTCACCTCTTCTATTAACTAAGGGAGAATGTACACTTTAGAATTCAGAACGTACGCTAACATTTCTGGATTTAATACATTTATATTACAGCTTGGACAGACATATTCCATCTTATGTTTTCACGAATCAAGTCTCTGTTGTGGGCGGATATAAATAGTTGTGTGAAGTTTCATTCTGTCTGGTCTTTTTAAATAATCAACAGTGTATCCATCAATTGGGCATGGCACTATCTCCAAATTCAAGCTTCTGGTGGTCCTTTACTGTCCAGTTTGAAGCGAACCTGCCTGTCTTAATTTGGGTCAGGGGTTCAGAATAAATTCAGGGAACTCTTCTGAGTTATCTAGGCTGCCTGAAAAAATGGTGAGATAAGCAAAAAGCAATTCCCAATAGATGTAATGCCTCTTTGGATGTCTGTGATGTGGACAGATATACTACCATAACTTAAACAGAGACTACAGGATGACATACCTCTAAAAGTCAGTGCTTCTCTTCCGATCCAGCTGTTTTTCAAATCCTCTTTCCCTTGGTCTAGCCGTTTTTGTTAGTGCAGGCAACAAAAGGTGTGTGGTCTAGCCCTGGACGTGGCGTATGGTGCAAAAACTCTTAAAAGCTCAACAAAAAAGAAAAAGACAACAGATTATATTCAGAGCTGTCGGTTGTACGTCACCCTTGTAAGTCAAAGTTCAATCAAAGACATGGGAAGATTTGTTACAAGTCAGAGAGTGACTATTCACAGCGTCACATACATTGTCAGAGAGCAACAGCAGAAATAGTCTTTCAGATGCAAGACAACTACAGTATGTGTCTTCCCCATGAGGCTGAAACTAGCTAAACTGAATCACAGTGTTTGGACACATACCGTCAACAGGGTAAATGGGTACAGCAGTCCTTCATGGGCTTGATGAACTTGGTGGGCTTGTAGACCTTCCAAATGGTTCAGATGAAGATGAAGATGAAGATGATGCTGATGACAATGTAAGGAAGATAACACTTAGAATCCAACAAGTATCACACAAATATCCATTATTGATTTATTTATAT
The DNA here is from genome assembly GCF_963457725.1 of Sprattus sprattus. Lineage (NCBI taxonomy): Eukaryota > Metazoa > Chordata > Actinopteri > Clupeiformes > Clupeidae > Sprattus > Sprattus sprattus. The sequence goes on from NC_137909.1 coordinate 10,651,136, forward strand.
ATTTAGAGGAGGGGACACACAGATCCTCTGATGTGAGACAGTCACCAAAGCAGTGATGCACACTGATCGGAAATTAGTCCCACAGTTACGGGTCAAACTATATTTTTTATGATATTCAGGTCATTCATACACACACCGGAGGATAAAACATATTACCACACATGCAGCATTTGTACATGATAAATACATGATTCCATGAAACACAAAAAAGAAGGTTTATAAACAGTATGTATATATGAAATATGCAGAATTAATAGTAGATAAAAAGTATTTATGCTAATGTAGAACAGCTTAGTGTGTATACAGTGTCCTCATAATGTTACTATTATAAAGGTAAGAAAAGCACTGAGGCAGACAATGAAGCAGAGCAATAGTCATTTACAAAAACATAATTGGCAGAATAAATCCAATGCCGTGCAGGCCTACCAGGCTACCATGACAACTGCATCAGCCACATGGAGGCAGTGGTGGAAAAAACATATTTTAGAGAGTACAAAAACTCTCAACACTCAACTCAACTCACAATAAGTGTGTGAAGTATTTGGAGAAACCAAAAGAATTTGGGAAGTTGTGGGTGAAGATGACATCAGTGCTGAGGATAATTATCAACAAAGGTGACCCGGGACCTGATGATGAGTAGCCACATGCATTGTTGTCAAAGTACAACATAGGCTAGAACTATTATATCAACTTTACTACCGGTCGGATATGTGTAGCCTAAACTGCCTTATAACCTTATAATATCCTTGTTGAATTCAACACAAAATTTAGTGTTTGTGCCGATTTGTTTGAACAAAGGATGTCATGAACACTCCAGGTAACGTTAGGCTTAGCTATTGTGTGTCAGAGGCTAGGTACAACTGGAAAACTTTTAACTTTAGTAAATTATCTAATGTCAATGTAACTGAAAAGAGGACTAACAAAAATAAAAACAATATCTCTCAAGTTTTTGGATCAATGAAGCAGGTACATCTATTGTAGTAGACCCGCAAAATGAAATTATGAACACTGAAAATGAGCATAAGAGGTCCTCTCTAACTTTTAGAATCATATTTGTTAATATTGAGTGAGGAGGATTGACCATGTGCTCACAGTCCCTGGTGATCTTTCTTACAAAAGCAACCCTCAGAAATCGTAATTTTCAGCTATTTTAAGTTTTTTTCTTGTTATAATGAGATCTGTATTGTGTTATAACAATACTAAATACTTTTGTGTTGTAAAGTTATTCCCTGCTCCCCTTTATGGAGAAACTGTCTCATGTTCACTCTCTGTCCCAGACGGAGGTACGCTTCCAAATTCACACAGAGGGGGGCATATAATTAATTCATCTTAGCAAGATAGCTCCTTAGTGACTGCAGTTCTTTAATGAATGTTCCCTGCAGAAGGAGAGTTCTTCTTTAGAAGCAGAAGAGCCATTACATTCAAAGAAGATGGAAGAAAGCTCTTCAAGGTAATTGACTCCTCTCCAATTGGGGAACCTTCAAGCATACTGAAAACGCACTCTGCAACGTGCTCCAGAGACTACTGAGCCTAATGTCGCATATTATGGGGTACAATAATTGTATGACAGACAGTACGGTAGTGGTTGAGTATACATGAAGGCAGAGGGTTTCTACAAGTACAGTGCCACTTTAAAGTATGTGAACCCCTTGACCACTTAGGAGTTTTCTGTTGTTTTACCATGATTTTTCATTTTTTTCATCACCAATTTTCCATAGAAGGAATGTCAGGTTTATGTTTATCATTAGCATGTACTTTTTTTAGAGGGAATTGTTTGAGTAGCCAAAAGACTACATGAAACATGGAATTAGTCCATTTCAAAAGTAAGTGAACCCCCAGCTGAATTGGTAAAGTCAAGCAGGTAACAGATTCAGTTAAACTTATTTGGGTACTTAATTAGTCAATTAAGCAAACCGATCATCTGAGACATCCTTAGGGAAAGGTTTGCGCAACACAGATTAAAAGAGAGAGGAAACCAACCAAACTACTGTAGTGCCAAGGTGTACCCACAGATCAACAATGCCGAAAGGAAACGAGAAATCCGAGAACATCAGGAAGAAGGTTCTGACAGCCCATCAGTCTTGGGAAAGCTATAAGACCATCTCCAAAAGATTCCAGCTCCATCCATCCATCCAAGACAAATCATTTAGATATGGAGGGCATTAAACATGACCGCATCTCTGCCTAGAAGTGGACGCCCATCAAGACCATCACCAAGAAGCACCAGAAGAAGAATAAATCAGGTAAAAGTCAACCCACACATCACCTCTAAAGAGTTTCAGACCTCTCTGGCAGCATCTGGGGTAAATGTACATGGGTCTACAATCAGACGAAAATTGAATAGACATGACATTCATGATTGGGTTGCTAGAAGGAAGCCTCTGCTCTCAAGAAAGAACAAAACTGCCCGTTTCAACTTTGCCCGAGAGCACTTGGATAAACCAAAGGCCTTCTGGAAGTCCCTTCTTTGGACAGATGAGTCCGAGATAGAATTATTTTGTCAAGATCAAAACCAACAATTTTCGTCTGATTGTAGACCCATGTACATGTAGGATCCCTCTTACGACCGATTTCAAGTCCTTTTTAGGCTAAGTGCGCGTTCGGGAAACGAGGCCCATGGCATTAAGAAGTGTGTTGTGATGATTGTATCATCATGCAACAGAGTAAAATGCTGGAATTCCAACAAGGCTTTTAGGAATTCATTAGAAATTACTCACCACCAACCAACGCATCAAACATATGCTTTACAGCAAGGTTGGATTTATGGTCATGTAAGAAGCCCAAGATTGTGGCTCTGTGCATGCGCAAAACCGCTAAGACGCACATACTCATAGGAAGCACAACCAGAGAACAACTCATCAGAATACCCTGCTAACTTCCATTCACTCTAACGGGAATTGATATATATATACAGCCGCGGAAAAAATTAAGAGACCACTTCAAAATTATCAGTTTCTCTGGTTTTACTATTGGTATGTGTTAAAGTAAAATGTACATTTTTGTTTTATTCTATAACCTACTGGCAACATTCCTACCAAATTTCAAATAAAAATATTGTCATTTAGATCATTTATTTGCAGAAAAATGACAATTGGTCAAAATAGCAAAAAAGATGCAGTGTCTTCAGATCTCGAATAATGCAAAGAAAACAAGCTCATATTCATTTTTAAACTACACAATACTAATGCTTTAACTTAGGAAGAGTTCAGAAATCAATATTTGGTGGAATAACCTTGATTTAAAATCACAACTTTCATGTGTCTTGGCATGCTCTCCACCAGTCTTTCACATTGCCGTTGGGTGACTTTATGCTACTCCTGGCGCAAGAATTCAAGCAGCTCGGCTTCTTTTCATGGCTTGTGACCATCCATCTTCCTCTTGATCACATTTCAGAGGTTTTTTTATGGGATTCAGGTCTCGAAATTGGGTTGGCCATGACAGGGTCCTGATCTGGTGATACTCCATCCACATGTTTTCTCTCGCCTGTGTTTTGGTTTGTCTGCTCTGGGTTACTGTAAACACATGGCGGCGCAACATGGTACACTCCATCGATAAGGACCCCCTATGTAGATACAAAGAGAGCATTCTAAGCACATGATCCATAATTACAAGTGATTATACAGTAATGAAAACATAATTATGAATACTATATTCCATTTCTGCTCGAAGATCACCCTAAATCCTACATACTCTACCTTTATATGTACTCCAACCCATCCCACCAACACCATCATTAAATTTGCTGATGACACCACCGTGATCGGGCTCATAACAGAAGACGACGAATCAGCGTACAGATGAGGTACAGAAACTGACAGTGAGGTTCTCAGACAACAATCTTTCACTGAACACCACAAAAACAAAATAATTAATTCTGGACTACAGAAGGCAAAGTGCAGATCCGGCCCCACTCTACATCAACGGGGACTGTGTGGAGAAGGTCCACTACTTCAAGTTCTTAGGAGCCCTCCTGACAGATGGCCTGCCAACACCTCAGTGACAGTTAAAAAAGCACAGCAGCGACTACACTTCCTGAGAGTACTCAGGAAAAACAACCTGGAGTGTAAACTGATGGTGGCCTTCTACCGCACCACTATCGAAAGTGTACTGACATACTGCATCTCGGCGTGGTACTCCGGTTGCACTGCAGAAGACAAAAGAGCCCTCCAAAGGGTCATCAACACAGCACATAAGATCACTGGCTGCTCCCTGGAATCCATTGCCCGCTCCTGCTACCTTAGCAGGGCAAATTAACATCCTAAAAGACTCCTCTCACACAGGCCACCACCTGTTTACTCTCCTACCCTCAGGCAGACGGTACAGATCCTTTAGAGCAAGGACCACACGTCTTAGGAACAGTTTTTTCCCTACGGCCATTAATACACTAAATACAGTCATACAAACCATCTCTGTATTTCTGTATTTATTGTTCTGTGTACTGTTATTGTATATAAGTATAAATATATATTATGTTATGCTGTGTGCTGTTGCTGTAATTACAGTGCATGAAATGCCCTGTATTGTTATTCCTTCGTTTCTTATTACAGTGCATTAAATGCCCTGTATTGTTATTCCTAGGCTTCTTATTACAGTGCATGAAATGCCCTGTATTGTTATTCCTAGGCATTTTCTTCTTCTTCTTCTTCTTACCTTTTTCTGCGATTAATTCAGCCCGAACCGCTTAACGTAGAAACTTATTCAAACTTTGTCGAGTAGGCCTTGTAAAGGACACTTATGCTATGTATTTTTCACTTTTCTAAACTTTATACTTTTTAAGATATTAAATAAAAACGAATCTAAATTTTCCCATTGACTTACATTGGGCCATTATGACATCATAATAGGGTCTTTAAACTGGCTTGCACCTGTGCTTCACTGACAGCTGCGCCAAATCAAAGGAACCTCTTCTCTGTCCCTCTCAATTTAACTGTAACTAGGAACATTAAGACACCTTCCATTCTCTACTTTTTTTTTCTCTCCATCTCTCCATCTTTCTCTCTATCCCTCTCAGTCTACTTTCTCTCACACTCAATCTCTCTTCATTTCTCTCAATCTCTCTTCTCTCTTCATTTTTATCTCCTTTTTTCAATATTTTCACTCTCTCTTTATCTCTTTATCCAGAGCCACTCTTGTTCACTCTTCTTTCCTTCTTCCACTCTTCTTTCCTTCTCCCATTCTTCTTTCCTTCTTTTACTCTTCTTTCCTTCTTTCCATCTTCCACTCCTCTTCCCTTCTTCCACTCTTCTTTCCTTTCTTCTTTCCTTCTTCCACTCTTCTTTACTCTCTTCTTTCCTTCCTTCACTCTTCTTTCTTTTATTCTTCCTTTCTTAACTTTTGCATTTCATGCACTGGTATTTCCTTCAGGAAATGCTTTTCTAGTTCTTATTCCGCTTACCTTATTCTGCGCTTAATTCAGCTCGAACCGCTTAACTTAGAAACTTCGTTCAAACTTTGTCACGTAGGTCTGGTAAAGGACACTTATGCTATGTATTTTTCACTTTTCTAAACTTTATACTTTTTAAGATATTAAAGAAAAACGTATATAAATGTCTTCCATTGACTTACATTGGGCCATTATGACATCATAATAGGGTCTTTAAACTGGCTTGCACCTGTGCTTCACTGACACCTGCGCCAAATCCAAGGAACCTCTTCTCTCTGTACCTCTCAATTTAACTGTAACTAGGAACATTAAGACACCTTCCATTCTCTACTTTTTTTCTCTCCATCTCTCCATCTTTCTCTCTATCCCTCTCAGTCTACTTTCTCTCACACTCAATCTCTCTTCTTCACTCCATTTTTATCTCCTTTTTTCAATATTTTCACTCTCTCTTTATCTCTTTATCCAGAGCCACTCTTGTTCACTCTTCTTTCCTTCTTCCACTCTTCTTCTTTCCTTCTTTTACTTTTCTTTCCTTCTTCCACTCCTCTTCCCTTCTTCCACTCTTCTTTCCTTTCTTCTTGTCTTCTTCCACTCTTCTTTACTTTCTTCTTTCCTTCCTTCACTCTTCTTTCTTTTATTCTTCCTTTCTTAACTTTTGCATTTCATGCACGGTATTTCCTTCAGGAAATGCATTTTCTAGTTATTGTATGTAATTATACATACTTTGTACTTTAATATATTCCACGGTGCTTTGTTGCACTCTTAATATTTATATATATTTTTATGCTATTCCTACCGTTTTTAGATAGCCTATGCAATATTGTTGTGTTATATGTTGTTGTGTTATATGTTGTCCCTCGGCGCACCAACAGGAGAAGCACTCCAAATTTCGTTGTATGTAAATACGATGACAGTAAAGGCTTCTATTTATTGAGTGATAATATTTGTATCTTCTTTCTTTTTTATCTTTTTATGTATATATTCTAATATATATTTGATATATTTGTCTTTTTTCATTCTATTAGGTAATTTCTTAATACATTGCTATAACGTTGTCAGGATTGGGCTTCCATACTTCAGAAACGACGATGGCACTCATTTTGAGGCCAATCGTACAGAAATGCATTACCTTGCATTGAACACTAGAGGATGGAGTTACAGATACCCAACAACGAGGTTTGAAGAATTGAGCAGTACGCCCACATTTTCCGGTCAATCTCCCACCCTCTCCTGGAGAGGGTCGAATGGTGATGACGTGATTGCAGGGAGGGGTTGCGCCATTTTGAATGTGGACTGGAGTGTGGGAGTATAGCCCCGGGAGGGAGTGTAAATGAGTTTGAGAGACAGCCAGAGAGGATAGAGAGAGTGAGAGACAGGCGAGAAAAAACCAGCTCTTCAGCTCCACGATTCTGGCTCATTTTTCAGGTGGAACAGGACTCGTAAACCCACACCCGGCAAAATAACCAAGACCGGGGTCCGACATCGAGACTGAGATTCCCTGTCTCGCCATGGCAGGTAATGGAAAATCCGGGCTAAACGTAACATTAGCTTGATAACTTGTTTCCCATGCAAATAAAGTTGTATGCTAATTCATGCAAATTAGATCACAAAATGACAATGTATTTGCAGGTACACTGGCTGCTCACGAATCTCTGATCATTGCACTTGGAGGATATGTGGCTAGCTGGCTACTTTTACTAGCTCGCCAGCTAACGCAGTGGTAGACCGTTTCATTCCTCCCTCCTCCAACTGTAATGTGTCATGTCTAATGATGAGTTGGACCTTAACAAAATATACCGACTGTAGCTATAGCTCATGTGTACCTCATTTAGACCTTCCATCCACCAGCATAAAAGTTGGAGGGCTTTCTATCTTGGTAGCTCCGTTAGCAGGATGTATGATTCACGTCCTCTTGCATTGTAGCTGCCCATTTAACTTGGCGTGTAAGCCAGCTATACTGCTAGCTAGCTGCAAACTCGCATTGATAGACAATTGAGGAACTTTGTTGTCATTGCTTCGCACTGCGCATTTTTATGCTCTAAACTCAGTTTATGTAGCTGGCGAGCTATATCTCCCATCCGTGAAGATCTGGTAAAGTTGATGGCGAGCTATCTAGCGACAAGTGGTCCTGACCATCTCCTGCTTCACCGTAGTATCTGCTGGATCCATGAGCATCGTAATGTACCCATGTATATGTCCTTCCACGACATATAAATGGGTCGGGTGAATCTCGGGCACGTTGTCTGAGGTCCCACGGCAATGAGCGCGACAGGAAGTCGTGACGCGAAAAAAATGGTGGAAGGATTAATAAATGGCGAGACATCCTTCTTCTCATGGCCGAGATGGCTATCACGGTATGCAGTCCACACTGAGGTGGAATTGAACAGGGTTTACTACCTCTCCCTATTAGCCTATCAAAACATTGTGAAACAACAGCCAACCCAACCAATATTCATATGCTAGCATTATGTGCTAACCCAAACAATATTCATATGCTGCAATGATGCGCTGCATTATTGGCTTACGTTTGATCACCACAGCCTTAAATTCTGTCTGTGTTACTGTGCTTAAGGGCTCCAAATGTGTTTGGAGTGGACCAGCTTCTGGCAAGCTAGATCTGAATCTATCTTTAATAACCTGCTTTCATGGGACTGTGAAAGAGGCTGACCTCGTTTATTGAGCTTTGTCTGAGATCACATGTCCAAGCTCAAGCCTTCCTGCTGTGCTTGGAAACCACCTTAAGTTGTTGGCAGGCCCGGGTAGGCATATCATAAAAGGTTTGCTTAATACAAGATAAGGTGTAATAAATGCCATGTAAGACTGTTAAAGCAATTAAGAGGTATCCACTTATTCCTTTCATCCCAAACCGATTTTACTGGGAATATAGACTACGTCTGTGCTTTGACAAAATGAGAATTCTGTGAGAATATGAAATTGTTTGTTTTAGACATGTTGTTGTTCTGTAATGTTTCCCATCCTGCTTTGCTTTGATGGTTGCAGGGACAGGCGGTGACCCCTGACCCTATGACCCTCTTTGTGTTGGATCTGTGATAGTGGGCCTGCAGTCTGCAGGCTTGACTCATCACTCACTGAGTGTGCTAGTGGAGCATTACCCTGATCCATTCCTCGGCTGCATAGAACCTCATGAAGGGACCCAGCTGTTGTGTGTCTGGTTTGGGTGTTTGGGTTCCCCCCTCGCTTGATGCCACAGGCTGTAAGGAGGGTAGGGTGGGCTTGGGTGTGTGTTAGGAGCTATAGGAGGTTGGTTGGTTGAAGTGTGTGTGTATGTTTGGGGTCATGGGCCCAGTGTTTGGGGCCTTTGGTTGTGTGTTGAGAGCTGGTGGGGCCACTCTTGTTCTCACCTGTTGTGTTTCCAGGAGCCGGAGGCGGGGCCAATGACGTGCAGTGGTGCTTCTCCCAGGTCAAAGGAGCCATCGATGACGATGTAGCTGAAGGTAAGCACGCCCAGAAGCCAAATAAAACACACACACACACACACTCTCCATATTTTGCTACTGCTAGTGCAGCCCCCCCCCCATCCGTCCCGTGTCTTACTCCTGTTAATCTTGCCACCCTTACTTATTAATGCAAATTTTCACCATTCAAACAGAAAAGTCTGAGTGGAAAAGCTTGAAATTCGCATGAAATCTTCTAAGTCGATTCGCTAGAGGGGGATGGATTAACTTCCGATTTGCACAGGGTATAATGAGACTAAGGTTGATGGAAATAGGTTTATTCACATACAATTGCATTTGTTGCCTTTATCTTAGGTGTTTCCCTTAAAGTTGCCCTGACAGCCTTACGTTTAGATCCAACAACTGTTCACAACGCCTCCCTCGATTAGGAGAGTGTCGATATCTAATTTGCAAAACACAGCGAATTGAAACGCACGGAGTCGCATTTTGTTTTCATGAGTTTTCATGAATGCACTGAAACCATGTGAATGAGTTGGATAGAAACCCAGCTGCTCTCTCCCTGTGTCCTTCTGCTCTCTCCCTGTGTCCTTCTGCAATGCAAGAACACACACCCTGCGTGTCACTCCTGCTAGACCAGCCATACGAGAACTCTCCCCGTGTCTTCCTCAATGCTTAAACTGCCACTTCCCACGTGCTGCTGCTCCTCCTAAGAGCCACCCTATAGCACACACACACCTCGTGTCTCGCCTACTGTTGGAGCCTTGGCAGCAGGCACTCCTAGTTTTACTCCTGCCAAAGAAGCCATCTTGGCACACACACACTCACACACACACACAGTTTTGCCCACATTTCATCATGAAAGACCTACCTACAGCAGAGCTGAACACACAAGTGCTCGTGTACTCTTTCTACATTCCAACCCAGTTAACTCACAGCAACATTCTCAGAGGACACAGGTGTCTTCTTTTTTTTCCATGCTAGGCGTATACTATGCCCGAGTTGATCTTGGCTTTAGTAGAGAAGGCCTCTGTGGTCAGGTATGGCAAGATTGTACTGTTTTTGTTGTGTTATGGTAAGGTGTTGTTATGTGATGGGTTGTTCTGTGAGTGTGTTAGCTAGCAGGAAGTGTTCTTTGTGAGGAGGATGGGGGGGTCAGGATGCAGTGGCATCGGGGGGGCTTCCGTAAATGACTGGCACAGCTGTCCACACCGCATGGGTCGACAGGGGGGTGACATTTGGCAGCTCTCTAGGCTAAGCCCCCCCCCCCCCCCAACCTACGCTGCCAACAGTGAGGTTAGAGGATTTGCTGATGTGAGTGCGGTTAGACGAGACACTGGTGTGACTGAGAGGAGTGGAGGAGTGCCTGTTAGTTATGGAGACACTGGTGAGAGTAAAGGTGGAGGAGGTGCTGTTGGGTAGTGGAGAGGTTGGAGGAGATGGTGCTGCTTTTCTGAGAGAGGAGAGGAAAGGAGGTGCTGGAGTAAGTGAGCTTTGAGTAGGTGTTGGAGTAAGTGAGCTTTGAGGAGGTGTTGGAGTTAGTGAGTGTAGAAAAGGTGCTGGCCTCTGAGGTTAGAGGAGATGCTGATGTCTGGAGAGAAGTGGAGGTGCTGGCGTCCTGAGGGCAGTAGAGTAGAGCAGGTGGAGGCGTCTGAGGGAGTAGAGTAGAGCAGGTGCAGGTGTCTGAGGGAGTTGAGGAGGTGCTGATGTCTGAGGGAGAAGTGGAGGTGCAGGTGTCTGAGGGAGAAGAGTAGAGCAGGTGCTGGCGTCTGAGGGAGTAGTGGAGGTGCAGGGGTCTGTGAGGTAAGAGGAGGTGCTGGTGTCTGAGGGAGTTGAGGAGACACTGGCGTCTGAGGGAGTAGTGGCGGTGCAGGGGTCTGTGAGGTAAGAGGAGGTGCTGGTGTCTGAGGGAGTTGAGGAGACACTGGCGTCTGAGGGAGTAGTGGCGGTGCAGGGGTCTGTGAGGTTAGAGGAGGTGCTGGTGTCTGAGGGAGTTGAGGAGGTACTGGCGTCTGAGGGAGTAGAGCAGGTGCAGGTGTCTGAGGGAGTTGAGGAGGTGTAGGTGTCTGAGGGAGTTGAGGAGGTGCAGATGTCTGATGGAGTTGAGGAGGTGCAGGTGTCTGAGGGAGTTGAGGAGGTGCTGGTTTTGATGAGATATTAGTTGCATTTCTGGTCATTTCAGCCATAGTGCAAACATCTGTGTGCTACATCAGTGATGTGTTCTTCTCCATTACCCCCCATCCCTCCATCTTAGAGAAGTGCTGATGGTGATCCTGATCAGTGTACCAAGGGGTACACACACACACACACACACACACACACACACACACACACACACACACACACACACACACACACACACACACACACACACACACACACACACAAACGGTCCTGATACATTTTGAGGAGATGGGCTTGGCCTGGTTCACTTCGGCCTAGAATGCCCTCCCCCAATCATAATCCTTCACAACCATGATTGCCCCTCTCCTGACACACACACACACACACACACACACACACACACACATATCATCACTCACAACCATATACGCATATAAACACATGCCCATGCACACAAAGACCCTGGTCCCTACCTTTGTCCCCTAGGGGGTCACCACTGCACAATGGCCTTACACTGCATCCTTTCTCCAGCATTGTGTTTCTGCTTCACTGCCTAACAAAGGGTTAAGTAAGAGACAGAAAGCGAGAGAGCGTGTGTATGTATGTATGTATGTATGTGTCTGCATGTGTGTGTGTCTATATATACGTGTGTGTATCTGTGTGTCCAACAGCAGAAGTATCTAGGTTGATTTGGAGGAACTGTGCTGTGGCCAGTGAAAAGTAGGTTGTGTGTGTGTGTGTGTGTGTGTGTGTGTGTGTGTGTGTGTGTGTGTGTGTGTGTGTGTGTGTGTGTGTGTGTGTGTGTGTGTGTGTGTGTGTGTGTGTGTGTCTGTCTGTGTGTGTCTGTGTCTGTGTGTGTTTCTCTCTCTCTCTCACTCACAGACAGATGATGCTGTTATTGAGTGGAGTGCTGCTTGACTCCTCCCTCCTGGTTGTAAGAGTCACACTGCACTGCTGTTCCTCACAGAGGCAGGAAGGAGGCTGATCTTAGAACAGATTAGGCTTGGTGCTATATCACGGGGTGGGATGGGGCCCAGCAGTGGTAACACCTGAGTGTGTTTGTGTTTGCAGCTGACATCATCTCCACTGTGGAGTTCAACCACTCAGGGGAGCTTCTTGCCACAGGAGACAAAGGAGGCCGTGTGGTCATCTTTCAGCAGGACATAGAGGTAAACATGCATGCACGCATTTACACTTGCATGTATGGGCATCATCTTGCAGCAGGACATTAACAGACACACGCACGCATGCGCACACACACACACACACACACACACACACACACACACACACACACACACAGCCTGAGTAGTCACATGTGAAAAGTACAGGGTAAACCAAGACTGGAGCCAAAGGGCAGGGAGCAGCGAGAGTGTATTTTCCTCTCTCACCTCCTCCATCTCTCCCTCTTCCTCTCTCCATTTCTCTTATACAAATACACCACTAAAATACATAAAACAATGGTTGTGTGTGTGTGTGTGTGTGTGTGTGTGTGTGTGTGTGTGTGTGTGTGTGTGTGTGTGTGTGTGTGTGTGTGTGTGTGTGTGTGTGTGTGTGTGTGTGTGTGTGTGTGTGTGTCTCTCTCCACCCTCTCTTTCTTCCTGTTTGTGCAGAACAAGAGTCAGCCTCAGTGCCGTAGTGAGTATAATGTTTACAGCACCTTCCAGAGCCACGAGCCTGAGTTTGACTACCTGAAGAGCCTGGAGATCGAGGAGAAGATTAACAAGATCCGCTGGCTGCCCCAGAAGAACGCTGCCCAGTTCCTGCTGTCCACTAACGGTCAGTCCACACACACACACACATACACACACACACAGACACACACACACAGGAAGATTTGACACCCCCACCCTGGCATAAACACACACATAACCACACACAGTGCCCTCAGCCTCACCTGCACAAACCTAGAGAAGCCCAGAGCCCGCCCTGTTGTCTTACTTCCCTACACACACACACACACACACACACACACACACACAGTATGAGCTGAGTGTTGTGATATGCTCATTAGCAGGTCCAGATGGTTGGCCCAAACTACTTGCAGGTCAGAACCTCCTGACCGTGTGTGTGTGTGATGCACAGCCTGATTGTCGTATGCGCTGAGAAAGAACGAGTGACAGAGAGAGAGAGAGAGAGAGAGAGAGGGATAGAAAGAAAAAAAGCAGAAAGAGAGGGAAGGAGGGTTCCGTCCAGACTGTTAAATCACACAGATATGACTCAGATCCCATCTCTCTCTTGCCCATCAGAGCAGGCTATAAATACCAGCCTTACACAACAGCAGATTATTTTTAAGAGTGTTGGAGCGATGGAGACTCTTCACACCCTCATCTGCCTACTCACTCAATCCGCCCTCCAAGCCCCGGGGAAACAAGACGGGAAAGAGTAATTTGTAGACATCCCTTATTTCAGCTGACGTTTCACTTGTGTTCATTCAATGCCAGTAACCTCAACTCCATAACCTGTAATTCTCTTGCTGTATTCAGTACAGTGTGTACAAATACTATGGTTCCTTTCAAAAGTGCCGCTGCTTGTTGTCTTTGACAGTCCCGCCATGTGTAAACATTTTATGTAAATCATGGGTTATTTTCTTGCTGCTCTCACGCAAACATGAATACAATTTTTTAGTAAGTTCAGGAACAAAAACCATCACTGCAAGCCCTACCCAGCAGTTTTGGGGCGGCACAGAATTATCTTTCCCAAAGTAGGTACTTTTTTTTCCCCCGAAAATGGCCTTCAAGGGGGTCCTACTAAGGCGGTTCCAGCTGTCGAAACATGCACAATGGTGTGGGCTTCCCTAAAACAGCCCGCTAGTTCCTGCAGTGAAAAAGCGCCTCATGTATTGGAGTAATACCTGTTTTCAGTAATAAACCATGTCTGATCAGGTGTTCCCTGTGTTAAAGTAATAACTGATCCCTATACTAACTGATTTCTGATCAGGTTCCTGTAATAACAGTTGTTTGATCAGGTACTCCCTCTGTTCGAGTAGTAATTGATAATAATCAATAACGCCTGCTTTATGATCAGGTACTCCCTATGTTAGAGGAATAACTGGCTCTTATAATGGCTGATCAGGTACTACCTGATTCCCTTAATAACTAATCTATGATCAGGTGCTACCTGTGTTGAAGGAATAAGTGGCCCTAATAATAAATGAATGCTGATCAGGCACTACCTGTCTCCTGTAATAACTGATATTTGATCAGGTGCTCCCTCTGTTGGAGTAAGGACTGATTCCTGTTATAACTGATCTTTAGGCGGGTACTTCCTGTATTACAGTAAGATCTGCTGTCTGCTCCGCTACTTTCTGTGTTCAAGGAACACCTGACCAATGCCCATGTTCAAATAAGAACTTATCTCTGATGAACTGATCCCGGCCTTCTGTTCCCTCTATTGATGTATGGACATTTTTCACCTGCACTTATTTTATGTGGAGCACTAAGGCTGTGTATGTGCGTGGACGCTGTCACAGACGTTTGTGTCTGTCTGTTCAGTTGTATGTTGTGAGTGTGTCTTGACGTGTATTAAGGGTGTTGTTTCTCTTGACCTGCAGATAAAACCATCAAGCTGTGGAAGATCAGTGAGCGAGATAAGAGACCTGAGGGCTACAACCTGAAGGAGGAAGATGGGCGTTACAGAGACGCCAACACAATCACAACACTACGGGTGGGCAAGCAGACTTGAGCACACACACACACACACACACACACACACTTAAAGAGGAGCATGGACGTTTTTAGAGACCCCAGCAAAATCACAACACTACAGATGTGAACAGTGGTACGCACATAAACACGCACGCACGCACACACACACACACTCATGAACATGTTCTCTCACCACACGTCACTCTATGTAATGGCAGATGTACAAATGCTAGAACACACACTCACATAAACCCCATATAATGTTACCCTCTGTCCACACATACCTCTATACTAGATACATACCAAAGCACTACTATGCAATCCCCCAAACAAACACACACACACACAAACACACACACACACACCCAGCAGGCATGTTCTTGCATCAACATAGAACATTGCTACAGGTAGTATGTACAAGTGTGCTTAAACACACACACACGCACAGAACTGACAGGCTTTTAGGTATGTAGTGTGAGCCCCCCTAAAAAACACACCAGAAGTGGTTCTTTTTGTGTGTGTGTGTGTGTGTGTGTGTGTGTGTGTGTGTGTGTGTGTGTGTGTGTGTGTGTGTGTGTGTGTGTGTGTGTGTGTGTGTGTGTGTGTGCGCGTGCGTGTGTGCGTGCGTGCGGCTGTGGGTGGGTGTGTGTATGATGTATGCCAGCTCCCGTCTCAGTGGTATGACCACTATGTTCACAGTGCTCTAAACAACTCCACCTCAGGGTTTTACTTGGAGTTAGATTCAGAGTTGGCCTGGAAAAGCAACACTGCTTTTTTATATACAGCCGCGGAAAAAATTAAGAGACCACTTCAAAATTATCAGTTTTTCTGGTTTTACTATTTATTGGTATGTTTTAAAGTAAAATGTACATTTTTGTTTTATTCTATAACCTACTGGCAACATTCCTACCAAATTTGAAATAAAAATATTGTCATTTAGATCATTTATTTGCAGAAAAATGACAATGGGTCAAAATAGCAAAAAAGATGCAGTGTCTTCAGATCTCGAATAATGCAAAGAAAACAAGCTCATATTCATTTTTAAACTACACAATACTAATGCTTACACCTAGGAAGAGTTCAGAAATCAATATTTGGTGGAATAACCTTGATTTAAAATCACAACTTTCACTTGTCTTGGCATGCTCTCCACCAGTCTTTCACATTGCCGTTGGGTGACTTTATGCTACTCCTGGCGCAAGAATTCAAGCAGCTCGGCTTCTTTTCATGGCTTGTGACCATCCATCTTCCTCTTGATCACATTTCAGAGGTTTTTTATGGGATTCAGGTCTCGAAATTGGGCTGGCCATGACAGGGTCCTGATCTGGTGGTACTCCATCCACACCTTTACTGGCCTGGCTGTGTGGCATGGAGCATTGCCCTGCTGGAAAAAACACTTCTCAGAGTTGAGGAACATTGTCAGAGCAAAAGGAAGCAAGTTTTTCTTCCGGGACAACGTTGTACTTTGCCTGGCTGAGGTTTGTAAAAGACCATAAGGATTGAAAAAGCGGACTGGAGGTTCTTCTAAGTTCGTCTTCTCTGATGAGTCTGATTTCACAGTAGGTGCAAGACTCTCTGGCTTGTAGGCCTCTCCAGGTCTCCGTCTAACCATCAGACGACCATGTGTTGGGCAAAGCTGAAAATTGGACTCATCAGAGAAGACGAACTAGAAGACCCTCCAGTCCGCTTTTTTCAATCCTTATGGTCTTTTACAAACCTCAGCCAGGCAAAGTATAACGTTGTCCCGGAAGAAAAACTTGCTTCCTTTTGCTCTGACAATGTGATTTTGATTGTCATTTATCATGTCTGACATTGCTGTACATCATGGACTCTCTCTCAGGCTGATGTGTGCCCCCCCCCCCCCCCCCCCCAGTCCCCCTCTCTCACTCACACACACGCACACAACGTTGAGCTGCGGCTTGCATGCTCCTGTTTCAGGTTTCAGGGAGAAGCCTCCAGAATCTAAAAATAGCGCTCCACTGGGACACACTCACTCACACACCCACTCTCCTCTCCCCGTCTCTCTCTCAGGTACCCGTGTTCCGGCCCATGGACCTGATGGTGGAGGCCAGCCCACGGCGAATCTTTGCCAACGCACACACTTACCACATCAACTCCATCTCCGTCAACAGTGACGACATGACCTACCTGTCTGCCGACGACCTCCGCATCAACTTGTGGCACTTAGAGATCACCGACCGCAGCTTCAGTATCCTGCCGTGTGTGTCTGTCTGTGTGTGTGTCTGTGTCTGTGGGTGCGCGTGTGTGTGTGTGTGTTTGTGCGTGTGTGTGTTTGTGTGTAAGTGTGTTTGGGAGTGAGAACAATGGTTTCATGTATTTCCGTGGGGAATAGTGCAACACTGGCGTTACTCTTTGTTTTTGATTTGATGTGTGTTAACGGGGAGTAGTGAGTCACTGTAACGTTGCTCTCTGAATGGATGTTATTTGTGCACCTTGACCTATGATCTGTAAGACGTTGTTGACATAAAGCCGGCCAACATGGAGGAGCTGACGGAGGTGATCACGGCAGCAGAGTTCCACCCCCACCAGTGCAACACCTTTGTCTACAGCAGCAGCAAGGGCACCATCCGCCTGTGTGACATGCGTGCATCAGCACTCTGCGACAAGCACTCTAAACGTAAGTATCCTCACCGGTTTCAGGGCATACTGCAGTCCAAACGTGAGCATCCTCACCAGTTTCGGGGCATACTGCACTCCAAACATGAGGATCCTCACTGGTTTCAGGTAGTGATAGACCAATAAGGGTTTTTCAAAGGCCGATGGCGATATTTAGAGAACTAGATGGCCGATATAGAAAGCCGATATCATGTTGTTTTTTGGGGGGATGTTTTGCATCTGAAAATATAACAATTAAAAAATGACACACAAAATTGCTAAACTTAAATTAACATTTATTTAACATAGTTTGTCTGCATTGCAGCCCATAACATTGGTTCCCCATAACGTTGTTGGTAAGCTGATAACGTTAACTCTAGCTTTCGGACAGCTGTTATCGTAAGCCCACTTGTTGAATCGTAGCTATCTCTAGCCCATTAGGAAATGCAACAGTTTGTAACTAACGTTGGGTTTCTTATAACTATCAAATCATTCGGTTACGGTAGCAGATTGTTGGCTTGACACGAGAGGAGAGGTTCCATTCATTTTTTCATTCTCTGCCTCAACTGACAGCAGGTGCTGCTGGCTTTGCCTACTTTGGAACAGTTCTGCTAGCTGGCTATTAATTTTACTCTACTGCGGTCAAACTTTGCGCGTGTACATGAGCACCAACAGTTACACTTGCTTACCGTCTCCACAACCATCTCAAACTGTCAACTAATGTTTTTCTCACTAAAAAGCCAGGAACAGACAGTAAATATGGTTAAGAGTGGCCAATTCAATATTTTACTAAATTTACTAAAAATGCCAGATGTCGGCCCAATTAATCGGTCGATACTGCAGTCAAACGTGAGTAGACTCACCGGTTTCAGGGCATACCAAATGTTAGTATACTCACTAGTGTAATGGCACACTGCAGTCCAAATGTTAGTATACTCACTAGTGTAATGGCACACTATATAGTAGTCCAAATGTCAGTGTACTCACCAGTCTCTTAAGGGAGAGGGCACGGTTGGGCTGTCCGCTGCCACGCTCTCCAGGGTCACCATGGGATCCATTGTTCTGTTTCCTGTTGACTCTGGTGCAGAGCCTAAAAAAAGGACTCGACTCATGCAGAGTACTGCAGAGAGCAGGCACACACATGGAGCTTCTGAGCAGAGAGAACACACACACACACACACACACACACACACACACACACACACACACACACACACACAGATCTCCTGAGCGGCGAAAGCACTTATGCAGAGCAGGGTAGCAGACACATGCCAGAACTTTAGGGCCGGTTTACACTTGGATTAAAAATGCATCCTGGGCGTTCGGATCACAAGTGGACAGCCAAGACGCATCACATTTACACCTGTGGCTATCGTGCATCTCCAAGGTATCCAGCTGTTTTCAGATTTTGTTACTGCCAAAGTTGTATTGTTTTCTACTGCCTGGTCGGGGACGCATCCGGACGCTGAAGCACTACAACAGATATGTGGTCACATGTGGGGGATATGTTGTCAAATGCATCTCAGTGATCGGATCACAATGTGTCTTGTTGGTCAAGTGCCCTTGTATTTAGCGCTGTCCAAAAAGACACAATTTAAGTATAAGTGAAGACAGGGCCTTAGAGAATAGAGCAGGCGTCCACGCAAAGTGGAGTAGCAGAGAAGAGTGCAGGCGCAGATATAGCCCTCCAGGGGTCACTCTAATCAAACTAATTCCCTGATATCAGATGCATTCTTTACAAACCAACAGAGCTGCACAGATTTGCATCATTATCTATATGCTATGAATTTGGATTTTGCGCTGTCTGTGCCTCAGTCTTTTGCCAGTTCCCATGCCAACATTACTCTCTGTGCTATAGTGTTACTAGGTCATGTTATGCTGGGGGGATTTGGGGCAGTTTGACTCCCTCCACTGTGTCACTGAGGTGGTAGGACCTGTGATGTTGAGGGGCTTGGGGCAGATTAACTGATCTTTTATAGGTTTAGTCTGCGATTCTAATCACATACACCTTTTGTCAAATTCAGAAAATTGCTCCTCATGGTCCTCTATCTGTCGATTCTGTGTGCGCACTCAGAAAAAACTCCAAATGTGAGTCTACTCACAAGTCTAATTGCATACTCATGGTTTATGGCTCAAAAAACGTCTGGGTTCATACACAGTCCTGGCTCTGCGATTTGGAAACCAAGCCATACACCATTTCCAGCCAATCATGTTTCTTCAGGAGCACGGAAGTTGCTGCTGACAGAAGGCCTGTAAGTGGCCTTTTGAATGGTTCCATGTTATCCTGACAGGGTTTTTGAATGGTTTCATGTGATTCTGACTGGGGTTTGTCTCCCTGCAGTGTTTGAGGAGCCAGAGGACCCAAGTAACCGGTCGTTCTTCTCTGAGATCATCTCCTCCATCTCTGACGTCAAGTTCAGCCACAGCGGACGTTACATGATGACCCGAGACTACCTGTCCGTCAAGATCTGGGACCTCAACATGGAGAACCGGCCAGTGGAGACATATCAGGTGTGTGTGTGTGTGTGTGTGTGTGTGTGTGTGTGAGGTGGTGTATGGGTCATGTGGTTCGGTTGAGAGGCTGTGAGATCTGTGTGTGTGCATGCATGCAGATAGTTCACACAGTTAACAATTTAATGTAAGGCTGGATGTTGTTTCCAATGACAGCCACTTTTTTTTTGTTGGTTGGTGTTCAGAAATGTATTTTTTTCATTCTTGAAGCACTCTTATACCATCTTCCTTTCTCTATTTATTCCCAAATGTTTAATGTCAGTGGTTGCTTTTATGTATATTTTCCCTTCTGGTGAACAAATATCACACACACACAAGAGCACGTACGCACACGCTCACACACACACACACACACACACGCACACACACACAGGGACTCTAATGCAGTGTGTTCGTCCCTCAGGTGCATGAGTAACCCTCTCTCACGCACGCACACACACACACACACTCACTCACTCACACACACACACACACACACACACAGGGACTCTAATGCTATGTGTTTGTCCCTCAGGTGCATGAGTACCTGAGGAGTAAGCTGTGTTCACTGTATGAGAACGACTGTATCTTTGATAAGTTTGAGTGCTGCTGGAACGGGAACGACAGGTGAGACACACCCACACACACAACCACACTCACACACCCACACACACACACACACACACATTTTGCATTAGTGTTGGCAGTGTGGTGGCTGTTCGGCTGGGTTGGAGTTTCTTCGTTGCTGTGAAAGTGTAGTAGACATTTGGCTAGGTGGGAGTGTCTGCATCAGTGTTGGCATTGGGGTGGGTGGGAGTGTTTCCTCTGTGTCGTGGGTGGCAAGGGTGGGGCTTGGAACTGGCTGTTATCACACACAGCCTGCGTTTATCACCGGACAGCACTGACACGTCGGACCAGCCCCTCACACACACACACACGCGCGCGCTCGCACACGCACACGCACGCGCTCGCACACGCACGCGCACAGACACACATATACACACCACATAAATACTCACGCACGCACACATGCATACACATACACACACACACACACACACAGACACACACACACACACACACACACATTTTAACTTTCACATTGACACGCTTTCACTTTCACTTTCACAATGACACTCACATCTTCTCCAGGGTGGGTTTCATCGCTGCTCCAGGTCTTATTTTTGAGGGGGAAATGATGTGATCCTCAGAGCAGTCGCCTCACATTCCCTGGAGAACTAGTGGCTTTGGGGTTATTGATACCAGCTAGGTTGCCCTTTTATCTGCAGCGACCGTGTCCAGATTGCTTCAAGCACGATTCATCTGTGTCAAGTCAGCTGTAGGTTTGAAATTGGAACTGGAATTCATACTAGTCTGGATGTCCTACTTACTGATCCTTCACCCTCTTGTTTCACGAACAGACATTGTTAACGTTTCTGTCTCTTTCTCTCTCTCTCTCTTCCTCTCTCCCCCCCTCCATATCCCAGTGTGGTGATGACAGGTTCCTATAATAACTTCTTCCGAATGCTGGACCGCACTCAGCAGCGCGACGTGACTCTGGAGGCATCGCGGGAGTGCAGCAAGCCACGGCAGGTGCTGAAGCCGCGGCGCGTGTGCGCCGGCGGGAAGCGCAAGAAGGACGAGATCAGCGTGGACAGCCTGGACTTCAACAAGAAGATCCTGCACACTGCCTGGCACCCGCAGGAGAATGTCATCGCTGTGGCAACCACCAACAACCTCTACATCTTCCAGGAGAAAGTGAACTAGTGCTGTCAGTCAATTATCCACACTTGTCAGTCATTCAATCGCCATTGTCGTCAATGGGAAAATACATCGATGCCATCAACCTTCTTTAGAGCGAAAGACCGGAAAATATTTTGCGGAAAAAAATGAAAAAGTGAAAAAAGAAAAAAAAAAAATGCTGTGACCACCACCAGCCATCGCATACCCACCATGACGTAACCCCTGGGCGGGACAAACTGGCAATGTTTGATGACGTATTAGTTTGGCGCCTGTGTGTGCCCAGTTCACACCCATGTTGGTTGGGCCCGTTTGAGGGCTCTGAGGCACCCAGACACACACCTCGCTCTGGTGATGTTGATATGCCAACCTCAGTCTGTACCAACTACCCACCTACCCTCTCACACACCCAACTACCCCATCCACACACCCAACTGCCCCCTATTAACCCACCTACGCTTCCACACACCCAACTGCTCCCTATTAACCTAACTCCCCCCTCACACTCCCAGCTACCCTCTTATCAACCAAACTACCCCTCACACACCCATCTACCCCCTGATCAACCTTACTACCGCTTCACACACTCTCGCAGATCCCTGAGTTCAGATGATCCCAGCCCACCATCTGATCTCGGCTCTGCTCTGATTTGGCTCTGTGTTTTGTTCCGCTCTTCCATGCTGTGAATGAAATGCAGATCCCTCACAGATAAGATGAGCTCCTGCTCCCGCCCCTAATTGTTTGTGCCATTGCCATTGTCTTCTGTTGAATTTGTAAAACTGCCAATTTGTTTAATGTTAAAAGTTCTGTCACAAACATTAGCCCCGTGTTTATTTTGTTTCAGTTTTTTTTCTGCTCCTTTTATAGTTCCGTCATCTTACTTGTCAAACCCTTTCTAGCATTCTCTGTATTGAGAGACACACACACACACACACACACACACACACACACATAGAGGGAAATATATATCGTCAGGCATTTCTCCCAAAATAAACTGGTGTGAAACCAGCTTGGACTATTCTCCATGCTACCCCTAGGAATGGAAGTACTTGTCATACCCACAGAAGTGTGTATGTATACGTGTGTGTATTTGTTCGCGTGGTCGGGTGGCAAAATTGTGACCCCCCCCAGCTCAGAGTGGACTGGACTCAGTACCGGATCTTCCGGCTGTGGACCTGCTCACATGAACACTGAAGTGGGCCAGCTTGCAGAAGCCCCCCCACCTCCGGCCCCTTCTCTGTTGGTCTGATCCAGGAAGTCCTCGCTGCCATATGTGACTTACTGTAACCCTCTCCCCTTCTCTGATGGTCTGATCCAGGATGTCCTCGCCGCTGTACGTGACTTACTGTAACCTCCTCCTTCTCCCCATTCTGTATGTTTTCTTTTTTTTCTCTAGATGGAGAGAAAATGCAAGTCAGGAAAGAAGCACATAGATAGAGATTATGATGATAAGAAAAACAAAAAAACGGTATTTATAAATGGAACAAACATTAAAACCTGAGTTGTCTCTTCATTTTCTCTTTTCCCAAGAAATCTTTACATACAAACAATCTGTCGCTCTCTCGCTCACTCAAACATTGGCACGCCAGTAGGCAGCTCCCAAATGAGTAGTTCTCCTGAGTTCACTTCGGGTCAGGAGAAGCCCATGGGGTCTCTCCAGGAGTGGCCCTGATGTGGGCCCTGATGTGCTCAACTGTTCCTGATCTAGCCCTTTGTTCAGAAGACAGAGACAGAAAACAAACAGGCAAAGGGATTAGGCTGAACCAGGATCCTGATGGACTCCCAGGGTCTTACTGTCAGAGGGTCAAACCCCAGATCATCCCCATCACTGTTTGTAGGTCGGATCGGGGGATTTGTAGATGTCAATGAGTATAGTTGCCATTAAGATAAACATTTGCTATTGTGTATGAGATAAGCATGTGACAAGTGGGCTACAAGAGTATACCACATTTGCATGAAATGTAGCCTATATATTTGGATTATCTAGGCTAACTGATCTCATTTAACCAAAGAGAGTGTACATTTTATATTTGAGACTTGTAGACTTGTTTAATGTTAACTTCTGCTAAGAAAGCTTCTGTAGGTTGGTTGTTGTGTTATGATTGGCCTGAGAGAATTGGTGCAGGAACTGTGCTCCGTTGCGTAACGCGGGCTCTTTGTTATCATAGCACTGCCTCTGCTGACGTAATCATAGCGCTGCAGGAAGATCTCAACAGTCCCAAGATCAGCCGACGCAGCTGTAGTCTTTGCACTACTGCCCGCAAAGTACAGGCGAGCGGGGTCAACCATCGCTACGCGATTGCGCGCACGTCCGATGCGTGTTAACAGTGTGTGCGTGTGAAACTGACAGTCTTATGCAAGCCACACTACACAGAGACACGATGTCCGACGCTACTGCTTCAGTAGGGAACAACGGGGACCCCGCACTAAATGGTAAGTTTAACCCGATGTTTCGGTTCCTTAAAAGTTGTCATTCAGGCGAGGTGATTTTTGACTTTCTTGGTAGTCTGTTTATGTATGTTTTAATACTTTAACGTTTGTATTTGCGATTCTAACAGTAATCTATTTGGCTCGGCGTACTAAATTTCCCGTTTAGCTATGGAGAAGCCTCGGGGGTGGGACTTAAGAACTGGAGAGTGTTGTTTCTTTTAAAACGACAAACATTTCAACCAATGAACGTTCACAAGTTTTATATACGTGGGTGAAACGTAGTTCGAGGCACTGGGCACTGTAATGATTGACAATTCGGGGAGCCTATCTGGTCAACAAAAAGAATCGCAGTAGGCGGAGAGAAACTGATGTCAACAAGGGGAGATGGAACTCGGCTATGGAGATCAGGCAGATGAGTTCAAAGTAATGTAGTTTTATCCCCCACGGGTTTAATATCTGGACGAGTGACCCAAGCCACATAAGGCTGGGAACTGAACGCGTGATCCGAACGCTTGCGGTACGAAGACTGCAGTACATTTGTAAAGTAACTTTGTTTAGAAGACAATCATGCTGTTGTGGCTGTTGCCCTAGATTGCCTCAGACATTTAGTCATTGGCTCATCACGGGAAAACGTCCTCGCGTAACACTTCAGACCCACATTTGTCCAACTCAGAGAAAGTGTTTTTCGTTTACTCATATTTAAAAAATCTTTAGCTTGTCTGTGTGTCTGCAAGATAGCTGGGGTTAACAACAACAATATGATATTGATTTGTTTGGTTCTACTTTCAAACCGTAGCCTTACAACATAGCAGTTTAGTAACTGATAGTTGCCTAGATGGGGGGGGGGGGGGGGGGGGGGACGGCTTGCATCATAATATCGAAGTCATCCGGCTGGCAGCTATCGTCATTCTTTCCCCTCCCAACTACCCTTGGTCTGACTGTTTCCAGTGATGTTTATATTAAAGTTGTCTACACATAGCGTCCATGAACGCATGTTGAAAGGTTTTGGTTAGGTCGAGGTGTAACAGGCCAAATTAACCCCCGCCCAGATTAAATCTGGGTATAGTTTGGCCCGGGCCAGATTATACCCCGGGGATAAACTGTCCTAGGCCAAACTATATGCGAGGGTGTAAAATAGCCTAGGCTATACTATACCCCTCCAAGCCAGAGTATACCCCAGGCCAGGGGATAAACTGTCCTAGGCCAAACTATACCCAGGGGTGTAAAATAGCCTAGGCCAGACTATACCCCTCCAGGCAGGGCTGGTCCTTCCTAAAAGGGGCAAAGGCAGTGCAAGGGAGGTGCCAAAAACTGTGCCCATTCTATTTCTCCAACCAATATATTTTAGACATAAAAATACATTTACCATTAGGGAAACATTTGCCACATTTGTGACTTCGAAATAGGTTGGAAGAACACAACAAACCTCAAGAGGCACCTGAAAGCACACAACCCTGTAATTTAAACTACGGTAAATTAGCTAGTAACTGTCAATGATTATGCTATGTGATGTTGTTATGTGAAGTGTTGTAGTAATCTCTGATCTTTGTGGATGTTTTGGTGTTGTTATCAGTGTTTAACTTTGAACATTTATATTGTAGCGAGGACTTGCTAGTCTTTGAAGTTGAAGATTCAGGACGTAGTAATCTTTGATCTTTGTGGAAGTCTAATATTTTTTCTGTTTTTCTGGTTGAAGTAATAAAAGTCTATGTTTTAGAGTTTTAATATTTAAGTCAGTTAGCTTTCTCACTTCATTTACATGACAAAGCTTAACCCCCAATAAAATGTTGAAAAATTAAGTAATTCTTGTGTATATCACTCAACACTGCTGATATTATGGGGGTATAATCTGGCCTGAGGTGGTATGAATTGGCCTAGGCCATAATATACCAATTGGCCTGTGTGCTCTGTATCCTGTGTTTAAAGCTGCACTAAATGTTTAGTAGGCAGTGCTAAGTGTACATGTGGGGATAAATTACCTGGTAGAGTAGTGAGGACAACAGCAGCGCTGACCCTAGATCCCCCGTAGCTCCCTCGGGGCTTGCTCTATTTCTGGCCGCACTGAAGGCGAACGTTTCGGAAGTGTGAAAAGAGAGGAACGTTTTTTAGGAAACCAAGACCAGAGAGGGGTGGAAACATCAGTGCCAGCCAGGTTGTCGTTGAGGTGTTTTTAGACATCAATTTTTTACTCACTCAGCAAGTGTGGTTCTCTAAGCAAATTCCTATTGTGAGTTATTCAAATATAATGTGAATGATGACACTATTACCAACAGCTAGGTGTGCTTGATTGTAGTCTATTCTACTTGTGTTCTCCCAAATGTAAACGTTTGTGAACCCTATAGTTCAATTTTTGTGTGTGGCCTCAATCACTGATTTCCTGGCAACCCAGTGGTGTGGGTGAGAGTATGGTCAGTAGGTGTTGATATGAGTGTACATGTGTGTTTGGTAATCCCTGGGTATATCCCATTAAAGCGAGCTGGTTGGAAATGACGGCCAGGCAGTGAGTGACATGGTGATGTTGCTATTCCAACCGATCTCTCAGCTTTATTACCTGCTCAGCCACCCGGAACCCAGCTGCTAGAACATTCAGCCAGATTGGCGTCATGGTAACTTTGTTTGCTTGCGTTTGAACAGAGGCCAACATAGGGCTGCGGACAGGAGGATGGACAGCTCACTGAGAGAGTGAGACTGTTTGAGACTAGAGCACAGTGAAGTGCGTGTGTCTGTGTACTAGACAGACACTGAAGTGTATATGCATATTAGAGATATGGTGATGTGTACATTTGTATGAGTTAGAAAGTAAAGTGTGTGTGTGTGCGTGTGAAACAGAGTAAAGTATGTGTGGGGACCGTGTGTTGAGTGAGTTATGACTGCAGGCTCATACCTCAGCAGAGTGTGTGCCTGAGGCGTGGTCACATGACTGCTGTGTTTACCGAGCCAGAGGAAGTCATGTGCTCTGACTGTCTGGATCCTCTTTGTCTCCCTACATACACTCTCTCCCTCACACACACTTGCTCCAACCCCCAACACACACACACACACACACACACACACACACACACACACACACACACACACACACACACACACTATATACACAGGCAGTCTCACTTACACACACAAACTCTACAGGCAGTCCCACAAACATATATTTCATCTCTCTCTCACACACACAAACACACACTCTCCAGAAGGCAGCCTCACACACATAAACACACACACACACAGGTCATGCTCAGCTGCTCCTTGTCAATTATCTACCATCGTCATGATCACACGTCACACATCAAATTTAAGCAAGTCTAATCTGTGTGGATGGCATTTTAGTTTTGTGTGTGTGAGTATGAGTTCTGTGTGTGTGCTTTATAATGAAAGCTTGCGAGAGTTCCTCCCCATTCTTGTGAAATGTTTTGCGGGCAGGCTGATTTTTATTTTTGGGGTGGGGGGTACTTGTGTGTGTCCAGCTGATTATCTTGATTCTCACACACACCCTGTGTGTGTGTGTGAGAGAGAGAGTATGTAAGTAATGGTAATGACCACATAGTCTGGTGTGTTTGTGTGTATTTATTGTTTGTGTGTGTGTGTGTGTGTGTGTGTGTGTGTGTGTGTGTGTGTGTGTGTGTGTGTGTGTGTGTGTGTGTGTGTGTGTGTGTGTGTGTGTGTGTATGTGTGAGAGAGAGAGAGAGAGAGAGAGAGAGAGAGAGAATAAGTTAGTGTATATAAGTGAGAGTATTGACCATGTAGACTAGTGTGTTTGTGTATTTATTGTGTGTGTTTGAGAGAGAGCGAGAGAGAGAGAGAGAGAGAGAGAGAGAGAGAGTAAGCGAGAGTGAGTAAGTCAGTAAGTGCATATTAGTGAGGGTAATGACCGTGTAGACTGGTGTGAGTGTGAGAGAGAGAGGTTATTGACCATGTGGACTGGTGTGTGAGTCATTGGCTGTAGTCCCTGCCTGGTGCGGTGGAGTGTGTGTTCCTGCCACGGCTCACGTAGAGCAGGGATCAGAGGGGCTGTCTGGCTGGAGTATTTCCACACTGGCATTTACTGCCCTTTCAGCATGCAGTAACTGGATGGTGTTACTTCAATATGATACTTCATATTGTTATACACATTTTGTTGCATTATGTTTTTTTTTCTTATGTTGGTTTTACACTATTTTTATCAAATGTTTTGTAAGTTGCTTTAGACAAAAGCATCTGCTATATACCTGAACTATACCTATATAATTATAAGCTTTCTGTTATAATCTTATAATCTTTCTAACAAACCTTGATGTGTATTAAGACTGACATTTGGATCTGCCCGGCAGATCAGGTACTTTTTCATAAGAGGAGCCGTAAGAACTGTGCTAATCTTCAGTCTGACTTGTAATTTGATTTTGACTTCCTCGTCTTCCTCTCCTTCCCTTTCCCTCCTGCATTTCCTCCTCCCTGCCTCTCCTCCTCTACCTCCTGTGTTTCCTCTACCTCCTCCTTCTCCTCCACCTCATGTATTTCCTCCTCTTCCTTCTCCTCCTCTGCAGGGTCGTGGGTGGAGTTGGAGATGAACCGAAGTGGAGGTGGTGGAGCCCCATCCTCCACCTCCTCCTCCTCAGGGCCAGATGTGGTCGAGGCCCCGGTGCCTCCGGCACTGCCGCAGGTGGTAGAGGAGGAGGATGATGGGATAGTTGGAGGCCTGGAGCATGTGCCCTCGTCCTCCTCCATTCATAACGGGGAAATGGAGAAGATCCTGCTGGATGCGCAGCACGAGTCCAGCCGCAGCAACTCCTCCTGTGACAGGTGAGACAGCTGGTGTACCCACTGGGGTGGAGTGTGAGGATGGAGGGGGGGTTCAGGGTAATCGGGGCAGGTTGAGGTCAAATCTGTCTGTGGGGGAATGATAGAAGCAGGGCAAGGTCAAATCAGTTTAGTTTAATAGTAGTCGGGGGGGGGGGGGGGGGGGGGGGGGATATGGATAACATACAAAAACATAACCTTCTTGGAGGAGGTAATTACATAACCAGCAATGGAATTAAACACCTGCACATTAGCCAATAGTCATAAAGGGGCATTTAAAACTACAGGCCTATAAAAAATAAACATCAGCACAGTCTTTGCTGAAGATTAACACGATATAGAGATACTGTCTGATTTCAGACACTTCTAGTGACTTATTGAGCTTGAGTGCTGAGATGTGTCCACAACAGCAAAAAAAAAGAATACAGGCCTACTTTGAAGACACCCCAGTGCGCAACCATTGCACAAGGCATCACAGTTGGTACCTTAGCCAACATAAGTGTGTTTACGATGAGATGTCCCCACTGCAAGGGTCTTTCTAGCAGGGTGTGTGTGCACTGCAAAAAATGCCCCTCTAGATTTAAGACAAATAATTACATATTTAAGCAGGATTTTGCTTAAAACAAGCACATTTGGCTGCCAGTGCGTTAAGCAAATTTGGCTTGTTAAGATTTCTTAAAATAAGTAATATTTGCTTGAAATAGGTAAAAATAACCTTACCAAGAAAGCACTAGGTAAGTAAAATTTAGCTAGAAACAAGACCAACTAGATTTTTTCATCTCAATATAAGAGTAATAACACTAGGTTAGAAAAGCATTTTTGCAGTGTAAGAGTAATAACACTAGGTTAGAAAAGCATTTTTTGCAGTGTGTGTGTGTGTGTGCGTGCGTGTGTGCGTGCGTGTCTGTGTGTGTACGTCTGTCAGTGTGTGTGTGTGTGTGTGTGTGTGTGTGTGTGTGTGTTTAACACAAGTGTATTGATGAGTCCCTTGCACCTGTTCCTTACGCCATGTCAGTCAACACTTAGAATCTGAGTCCTCCCACAGTTGGCCTCCTTCTTATCTGAGGCTCTCTTTTATCTTAGTCAAACTCAGCTGTCTCTGTGTCACCTGACTGAACCTACTGACACACACACACAAACAAACACACACTTACTCCCTCAAGCACATACACATACACTCCCCCAAGAACACACAGACACACACACCAACAAACAAACAAACAAACACACCAACACACCATCACTCAAGCACACACACATACACACTCACACACACACGCTAAAGCGCACACACACTTATAAACAAACACATACACATACACACTCACTTACACTCAAGAACACGCATAAACACGCAGAATCAAGCACACACGTATAAACAAACACACACAAAGACATACACAAACACATACACTTAAGCACATATAGTAGTGTGTATGACAGTGTCAGTGTCAGTGTGTGTTTCAATGTGACAGCACTTGGCCAAAGTGCTATAGGATCAAAATAGCTACAGCATAAACACAACACAATAAAGACACGGAGGCCTGTTGAAAGACAATAAATAACAGCAATAATACAAAGTCAATAAATAAA